>NC_053026.1:278278298-278578298 GCF_003073215.2 Triticum urartu
TGCTTCTTCAACCTTCATAGGTTCAATGCTAGAGATGAATGAGTAATGTTCACAAAAGTTAGCTAAACGAGTTTTAGAGCGAGTGATTCTCCCGGTTTGGATATCATTGTAGATTTGCTCGATGGGGTGATCCTTAGCAATTCTTGCTCGAACTCGTGAAAGCTTTTGCTTGGGTCGGGGTGGAACATCCTCTTCATCTTGTGCTTCTTCTTGGCCTTCTTCATTGTTGACGTTGTCGTTCTCTTGTCGTGGTGGAGAAGGAGGTTGTTGATGTTCATCTTGGTGCGCTTCCTCGTTTTCTTCATCTTGGCGTGTCCCACTTGTGGATGCTTCCGTATCAACTCTTGGTTCACCTTGTCGTGAGGTAGAAGCTTCTACTAGGATGGACGAGGTACTCTCCTTCACTTCCATTGGACGAATCTTGCCAATGGACAAGTCTTGAATTGTTTCCAAAGGGTCTTTGTCTCCTATATCAATTGGCAGTTGCTCTACTTGCGAGCCGTTAGATTCATCAAACTTCACATCTGCCGTCTCTTCAACCTTTCGGGTGAAATTGTTGTAGACACGGTAAGTGTGAGAGTTTGAGCCATAACCAAGTAGGAAACCTTCATGAGATTTAGGAGCAAATTTAGAATGATGATGCTTATCAAGAATGTAGCACTTTGAGCCGAATACTCGAAAGTATCCAACTTGGGGTTTGTTACCGGTGAGGAGCTCGTATGCCGTCTTGCCGAGTAGCTTGTGAAGATACAAGCGATTTGTTGCATGACAAGCTGTCTCAACCTCTTCCGCCCAAAAGTGCTTTGGCGTTTTGTACTCATCAAGCATCGTTCTTGCCATCTCGATAAGAGTCCGGTTCTTCCTCTCAACAACTCCATTTTGTTGAGGTGTGTACGTAGCCGAGAACTCGTGTGAAATCCCTTCTTCGTCAAGAAAGGTGTCCACATTTGCATTCTTGAACTCCGTTCCGTTGTCGCTCCGAACCTTCTTGATCTTCACGTCAAACTGATTTTGGGCCTTCCTAGCGAAGTTTTTGAAGATCTTTTGGACCTGCAATTTGTCATCAAGAAAGAACACCCACGTAAATCTTGAAAAATCATCAACTATGACTAGACCAAATGAGTTACCACCGAGACTCTTGTAGGCATTTGGACCAAAGAGATCCATGTGAAGTAGCTCGAGTGGTCTTCTTGTGGTCATGATGTTCTTCGCGCGGTGACTTCCTCCAACTTGTTTCCCTGCTTGACAAGCACTACAAAGTCTATCCTTGTCAAATATGACATCTTTTATTCCAAGGATATGATCACCTTTAATAAGCTTATCAAGATTTCGCATACCAACATGACCTAGTCTTCTATGCCACAACCAGCCTTTAGAAGATTTGGTAATTAAGCAAGTTCTAGGTTGAGCCTTTTTAGTGAAATCAACAATGTAAAGATCTCCTCTACGTATACCGGTAAAGACCATTTTATGATTGTCTCTACGAAACACTTGGCAATCTACTTCAGTGAATAAGACATTGAAACCGAAATCCGCAAGTCTAGAAACTGAAAGTAAATTGTATCCAAGGGATTCAACGAGCATGACATTTTGTATGGAGCTATCATGTGAGATGGCCACCTTACCAAGGCCAACCACCTTACCCTTTGAATTATCACCAAAAGTGACATATTTTCGAGGGCCGTCGTTTTCAGCAAGCTCACGGGACGTATCTTTATCTCCGGTCATATGATCAGTACATCCACTATGAAGGACCCATTCCTTTCCTCCAGCCATGTAGCCGCGAAGATTTGCCATAAGACCAAAATGCATCATTGCATCATCAAGATCATAGTCACTATCATCATCTTCATCATAGTATCCATGTTCAACATCATCTTGTGATTGATCAATTCCTAGAGAGGGTAATTCATTAGATAAATGATCATCACAATGGTTACCTATATGAATTCTAATAGCTTCAGATATGATATCGCTAATGATTCCAACATTTCCTTTAGCACACATGAGATTGGTAAGCTCAAATAGACAATCACCAAAGCTAGGATCACTAGAGTTCATCTTACTCAAGGCAATAGACTTATGGAGAATTTCGTCTAAATTTTTCAAGGAATAATCTGGAAATCGTTCCTCAAGAAATCTCCATATGGTGTAGGCACACTTGAGAGTAGGCAAACATCTAATCAAGTTTCTAGGCAAGCCTCTAATGATGAGCTCAATAGTTCTAAGATTGCGAATCTTGTCAATATCTTCATCTAGGGTAGGGTGCAAAGGATCAACATGAGGTGCACAAGGTCTAGTAATGTACTTGTTCAAATGATATTCATTGAAAATCTCAAGCATTTCATTTTTCCACTCATGAAAATACTCTCCATCAAGAATAGGCACTCTATGTCTAAGACTCCCCAAAGTAGACACATCCATCTTCCTCCAATGGTGTTTAAACCAAGGCAATGGAGACCAAAGCTCTGATACCAATTGAAAGGATCAAGAAGAGGTGTCTAGAGGGGGGGTGAGTAGACACTAAGTGACAAAAGTTGCAGTTTTTAATATTCTTAAGTTTAAGTGGAGTTTAAGCACAAGTTTAACAAACACAATACATATCAAGCAAGCATGCAATGAGTATATGAGAAGCGGTGAGTAAAGCATGCAACTTGCAAGAATGTAAAGAGAAGGGTTTGGAGTATTCAGACGCAATTGGAGACATGGATGTTTTTGTCGTGGTTCCGATAGGTGGTGCTATCGTACATCCACGTTGATGGAGACTTCAACCCATGGAGGGTAACGGTTGCGTGAGTCCACGGAGGACTCCACCCACGAAGGGTCCACGAAGAAGCAACCTTGTCTATTCCATCACGGGCGTTGCCCATGAAGGACTTGCCTCACTAGCGGTAGATCTTCATGAAGTAGGCGATCTCCTTGCCCTTACAAACTCCTTGGTTCAACTCCACAATCTTGTTGGAGGCTCCCAAGTGACACCTAGCCAATCTAGGAGACACCACTCTCCAAGAAGTAACAAATGGTGTGTTGATGATGAACTCCTTGCTCTTGTGCTTCAAATGATAGTCTCCCCAACACTCACCTCTCTCTCACAGGATTTGGATTTGGTGGAAAGAAGATTTGAGTGGAAAGCAACTTGGGGAAGGCTAGAGATCAAGATTCATATGGTTGGAATGGAATATCTTGACCTCAACACAAGTGTAGGTGGTTCTCTCTCAGAAAATGTGTATTGGAAGTGTAGGTATGTTCTGATGGATCTCTCCATGAATGAAGAGTGGGTGGAGGGGTATATATAGCCTCCACACAAAATCTAACCGTTACACACAATTTGCCAAACTCGGTGGGACCGAATGATTAAACTCGGTCGGACCGATTCAGCAAACCTAGTGACCGTTAGGATTTTTGGTGGAACTAAGATGCAACTCGGTAGGACCGATATGGTTAGGGTTAGGGCATAACGTAATCTCGATGTGACCGATTACACAAACTCGGTGGGACCGATTTTGGTAATAAGCTAACCAGAGAGTTGGTCAGGCAAACTCAGTGGGACCGATTACACAAACTCGGTGGGACCGGTTTTGGTAATAAGCTAACCAGAGGGTTTGCATTGTAATCTTGGTAGTACCGATTGCTCAAACTCGGTGAGACTGATTTTGGTAATGGACATACACAGAGAGATTACAATCCCATCTCGGTGAGACCGAGATCCCTATCGGTGAAACCGATTTGCTAGGGTTTGTGGCAGTGGCTATGACATCTGAAACTCGGTGGCGTCGGATAGATAGAATCGGTGGGGCCGAGTTTGACTTTTGGTTTAGGTCATATGTGGATGTGGGAAGGTAGTTGAGGATTTTGGAGCATATCACTAAGCACTTTGAGCAAGCAAGCCATTAAGCAACACCTCATCCCCTCTTGATAGTATTGGCTTTTCCTATAGACTCAATGTGATCTTGGATCACTAAAATAGAAAATGTAGAGTCTTGATCTTGAAGCTTGAGCCAATCCTTTGTCCTTAGAATCTTGAAGGGGTTCCACATCCTCTAGTCCATGCCACTCCATTGTTGAACTTATCTGAAACATACTAGGTAAAAGTGTTAGTCCAACAAGAGATATGTTGACATTAATTACCAAAACCACCCACGGAGCACTTGTGCTTTCACATGCATAATGGCTAGGTGTGTACACAAAATAGGAACATATATATTATGTCATTTTACCGATAACATATGGTTCCTCAGCGTTGACGTTTTCAGCCTGACTTAAAGTGAAGCAAGAAGAGGGGAAACAATCATGTTCCTTTACTTTTTTGCCCTTCTTCTCCCGCGCCTCTGTCTCCATCTCTGTCTTGTCTGAGTTTTTACGGGGCGGCATGTGTAGATCTTCCCTGATTTTCAAATCTTGCAAGTCTTTCCTTGCCTTCGGCCCATCCTTGGTCTTATCCGGCATGTTCATCAATGTCACGAGCAAGCTCTCAAGGACATTCTTACATTTATGAATTTGATCAAGGCAATGAGGTGTGTCGAGTTTGTGCCAGTACTCCAAGTCCCAGAACACAGACCTCGTCTTCCATACCTTCAGCAGCGGCCCCAGCGCCTTTTTCACCATGTTTCCTGGGGCGGGGCGCTGTTCCTAGTATTTGAATAGCTCATCGATTTCGGCGCCGCTCTGCTTACATGGAGGTGCTCGATGCTCAGCATGACCATTGAATAGATCTCCATGGTTTCTCCACGGGTTGTCCTGATCGAGCCATCTTCGATGCCCCATGTACACGATTTTCCCAGACCCGCCATCTTTACTTGACGTTAGCTGCTAAGACATCGTATCATCCATGCACCGCGTGCATCCGCAATATCCATGGCACACCTGGCCTGTGACATATCCATAACTGAGATAGTCGTGCACCGTCGTGATCAGCGCGGCTCTCATGTAGAAATACTCACCTTTGCTGGTGTCCCATGTCTTGGCCAGTGTTTTCCATTGTCTAACTCCTCCTGAAGTAGCCCCAGATACACATTAATATTATTTCCTGGTTGTTCCGGCCGATGAATCAGCATGCTCATGTGAATGTACTTCGACTTCATGCACAACTAAGGGGAGGTTGTACATCCATACAAACACAGGCCATGTGCTATGGTTGGTGTTCTGGTTGCCAAACGGATTCATGCCATCGGTACACGCGCCGAGAATGCTGTTCCTTGCATGACATTCGAAATACCGATAGAAGCCGTTCAACGCTCTCCACTGGCTTCCATCCTTGACGTGTCTCAGCTTTAGATCATCTCCATCGTCGGGCTTCTTCCTCTCCGCGTGCCAGCGCGTGAGCTTTGCTTCCTTGGGATCTACGAAATACCGCTGGAGATGGGGAGTGATCGGTAAGTACCATACAACTTTCCAGGGAGATTTCTTCCCGGCCTTCTTGTATCGAGAAGCATTGCACACCGGACAGCTTGCACTACTGCAGGATGCTGCTAACGCGACACTACGATCAGAGACCCTTCGAGAAACTATGTGCGATGCAATAATCGCAAACGGTGCTGTATGAAACCATCAGAAATGTGTAAAACGTTTGCGATGACGGATGCATCAAACACGGTTCAGGTTTTAGTTGCGTGTGCGATGAAGGGCATATGGTTCAGTTCAATTAACTGTTTGCGATGAGGAGGAACAAAAGAAACGGGCAGCCAGATGAAGGCGTGTGCGATACACAGCATATGGTTCACTCGGATGAACTATTTGTTATTAGGCAACACAAAAGAAACGATCAGCCAGATCAAGGTGTGTGTGATATACGACATGCGGTTCACTCGGATGAACTGTTTGCGTTGAGACATGAGAACAGAATCGGTTCAACTTAACAAGATGTGTGTGATACGCGGCAAACAGGTCTGTAATCAGAAATGTGTGTGAAGACAGATAATAACATAGACGGTTGTTGGTAATAAGACATGTGTGTTGTGCGATGGGATTGCATACAGAACAACAACATATATATATATACGCACACACACACACACACTTATAAGGACATGCTTGCATAACCAAATGAAACATCCACTTACGTAGGTGGCTACTACAACCATGGCATTTGCACACACCAAAGTAAATTATTACATGCATAATTACATAGGTGGCTACTACACACATGACATTTCCACACACACCAATAAAGTAAACTATATATTACATGCATGATTAACTAGCATAAACGATCATCTGATTATCATCTACTTCTTGTGACGGTTGCTCTGCTTGTGCCTCGATCCGGGCTCGTTGATTTGGGTAACGAGGCACTTCCTCATGTCAACGATCCGCCTGTGCATCTCGTAGCATGTGTACACGCTCTTGGCCGCAAACCTGAGGTGAGGTTCATCCAGTTGCCGCATCCAGGCCCCGTGCCAGGATACGGGACTTATTCTCTGGGCATCCTGCTTCATCTTTTCGTAGTAGGGGTCGATGATGGATGAGGCGAGTTCAACCAGGGAGTCCTTATTCGTGCTGCCCCAGACCGTGTAGTGGTCACGAATTTCGACAAGGTTCTTGCAGGCCAAGCCCGTAACACTGAGCGCTTTTACATCATTGGTGGTATCCATTGTGGCGAACTTGTAGTCAGTGTTGTTGAAAAACCTGTTGAAACGGTCGCAAGGCTCTGTGGCCATGCAGTAGTGGTAGATGAGGATATGATGGCGTATGCACAACTGGGTGATGGCAACCTTCTGATCTATGCCGGGACGACCAGCGGTGTACTAGAGGTCGATGCCGACCACCTTGTACTTGTCTCCAACAAGCAACTACTCAACGCTATTGATGTAGTCGTCCACCACGGCCGGGTCGATGGTGTACACCACCGAGAGATCCGTCTCCCGCGCGTGGGTCTCCACTCTATGATCGCCGAACTCCATTGGAGTGCCGTTGGAAATCCCCTCTCTATGTGTCGTCGCGGGTGTGCTTGTTGTGTTGTGGGGCGCGATTGAAAGGTTGAAGAGACTAAGGTTATAATGGTCGTGGGAATTAAAGGGGAAGCCGGACGGCCATGAATATCGGCAGACCCTGATGGCAGTTCTAATTTGCAGCGCGTAACTCCATTGTGCCGCACGTAACTGCATCGCGTGGCAATGCGTGTGGCGCAACCGCATGCATATGGGGCCCCCGACGTGATCGTGCGCATGCCCAACCGCTGACAGAGCACGTGCGGAGGGACACAAGCAGAGTGCTCCGCGATCGCCTCAAGGAAAAGCTGTCCACAAGCCGAGCGCGCCGATGGACGTGAGCAGAGCGCACCAATGGACACGACAGAGCGCGCCGCGGCGCCTAACAGCGAGCAGAGGATGACACAGTGATACGTGGCAAATAGGACGAACTGTGCGAGCGATGTCGGAGACATCAAGCACGAATCAGATTAGAGTTGCGTGTGCGATACGTGGCAGACAGTTGATCCATCAGAGCTGTTTGTGATGGAATAAGCCGTGTGTGTTGCGGGCGAACACTTGCTGGTGTATAACCTTAAATTTAACCAAAAAAGTGTTAATGCATGTTACAAAAATTGTATAGCTGGAAACTATGTTTAAATACGACTCCAACGATATAATCTATGGCGACATGCATTCGTATTTTATTAGTTAAATCCTACTTATAAACCAGGACGGGGGTATAGTAGGTAATTAAACCGCAAACGTTTTTTTATTAACTGTATGAGTACGTGTCGTCTCGTCCTCCTCTCGCACGTCTTGTCACCCCACTACCGCAGACGGCTTATAGCGCAAGCTTGCGCAGTGCGCGGGGACGTTTTTTGGCCAAATGGTGGCGCGAATGAATCGTCGGTGAGCCCGTTCCCATGCAACCTCGCAGGTTCCCACGCAAGCTTCTCGCCCGACTCGGTGAAATCCACCAAAATCCCAATGCTTGCTGGCTTGCTATTAAAACCCTCACGACCAGCGAGTCATGTGTCGCATTTTCTCCTTCCTCCATGTAGCTTATCTCATATGCTTCTCCCACAATCGCCAATGGCACCGGTCTGTCGTCATTGCTCAGCCACTCCGCCGTCATCAGAGGACAGCTCCAGCTCGGAGGCTACACCGCGGCGGCGGTGCAGTCCACGGTGTAGTGTAGTGTGTGTGGTGTCCTTGTTGGGTGTGCGCGGAACACCCACCACACGCTCCGCCGCCGCTGCCCGTCGGCAGCTGTTGCCGGCTGCCATTGCCGCCACACCACCGTCGAAAGCCAGGGCCATCTCCCGCTCCGCCACCGTGGCCCGAAGGCGGGAGGTGGCCGTCGTGGCCGCCACCCCACTATCGTCCACCGTGGCCATCACCCGCTCCGCCACCGCAGCCTGAAGGCGGGAGGAGGTGGTCATGGCCACCACCCCATCGTCGGACACCATGGCCGCCAGCCCACCGTCGACTGTCGGGATCATCACCCGCTTCGCCACCGCCACCCGAAGGAGGGAGGCGGAGGTGGAGGCCCGCACATGCGTCAGCGACCCTGCGCGGTACATCGAGTTCCTGCAGGAGGAGGAGGAGCGCCTCGTCGAGCATGCAAAGATCCTTGCCACCATCGTGGCCGCAGCACACGCCGACGCAGAGGCGAGGAATCAGGAGATCTACGAGCAGTCCGACCGCTTCGAGAGGGATTGTCTGGAGCGGCAGTGGGCGTTCGAGCTGGCGAGCGTCGCTGAACGTGCAGCAGCGGCAGGCACTGTATTGCATTTGTCCAGCTCGTCGGTAGGCTCCTCCTCCTCTGCCTCTTACTGAGCACACTCAACAGAGGAGAGGCTGCCGGAAGTAGCACAAAGCCCCTCCGTGGTAGTAGTAGTATTTAGGGGCTATTTTGTTCAGTTCATCTGACTATAGATGTGTGGTTGAACTATACAACGTACTTAAAATTAGCTAGTATATATAGTTGAACTAGCTATTTCAGTACATGGTTGGCAACAATTGGGGAGAAGTTTGGTCGGTTCAGCTGTCGAGCTGAACTGTTTGTATAAATTAAGAACGACTAATTAATCTATGAATGAAATCTTTGCTTAATTACTGAATTTTAGTTGCAAAAATTACATAGTGCTAATGATTTCTAGCTGCATATTTTGAAAAATCACAGAGTTAAAAGGATTGACAAATGGCAATGTTAGTAGATCAACAATCGTAAATCTTTCCAGTTTGACAAATGGCAACATACCCAATATGACAGATGCAAATCTTACAAAATTGTTTGTATGTGGTTGCACATGGGTCATCCAAAACAACCGTTTGCATTGAAGGGATGAACAAATCCTACGCTGCTCCCACTTTGCACATGGGTGTTCTATCTAAATCATTTGCGATCATGAGCTACAGAAATCTTGCTCGGCACATTTTCACTTGGCTTCCTGGGGAAGCTGTCGGTTTGCATACGGGTGTTCTAACTAAAACGTTTGCGATGAGTGTTTTATATTTAAAAAGCAAATTAAATTGCGTCTTGGGCGCCATTAATGGAGAGGATGCAAGCAAGGCGGGCGGCCATGGAAGTCAAAGGGCTTGCTTCCCAGTGAGCCTGCGCAGCATACAACTTGCATGCTTCCCGGTGAGCCTGCGCACTCGAGGACAGCTTTCACACCTCTCGGTCATCCTGCGCCTCGGACGGCGCTCGCATGCCTCCTGTTCAGTCAAGGTCAAGCAGCTATCCACACGGCACCTCCTACAGCCATTAAAACCAAGACACGTGGCGTCGCATCAATGGTTAACAGAATTTTGGATTTACTAGAATTTGAAAACGAGGCATCTCAATGTTTTGCCGGCAATCAACGATGCCCTCGTGTTTGAAATTCATTCCCATTTCTTGCATGGGACCTAAGCATGCCCCCAAGGATACAGATTTGATTTTTCAACCAATTTATATCCACTGGAGCATGTGCATGTAGTTCAAATTAGAATTATGTACATAAATGCATTGAAAACTCGGTTAATGCATAAAAATGTCCTAACGAACCCCAAAAAATCACAAAAATTCACACAACACTCCTGTTGTTCTATGTTGACACGAGAAAATAATTGAAAGCAATAAGAGGCAATGGATATCGTTTCGTCCCCAAAGGTGGGACGTTCCCTACCAAAAACCATCGTGCTTGTTGTGAGAAGCTTTGGTTTCTGAGAAGCATATACCCAAACCTGCCCCAAATGGGACAAAATTTGTACCACAGCATGTTGATGCCGCTCCATGATAGCATGCCAAGTTTCATGAATTTCAGACGAGTTTTGGATTGACTAGAATTTAAAAACCAGGCATCTCAATGTTTTGTCGGCAATCAATGGTGCCCTGGTGTTTGAAATAAATTCCCATTTCTTGCATGGGACCTAAGCATGCACCCAAGGACACACATTTGTTTTTTCAACTAATTTATATGCACTAGAGCATGTGCATGGAGTTCAAATTTGAATTATGCACATAAATGCATTGAAAACTCAGTTAATGCATAAAAATGTCCAAACGAACACCAAAAAATCACAAAAATTCACACAACACTCCTGTTGTTCTATGTTGACACTCGAATTTTTTTGAAAGCAATAAGATGCAACGAATATCGTTTCGTCCCCATAGGTGGCACATTCGCTACCGAAACCATTACGCTTGTTGTGAGAAGCTCTGGTTTGTGAGAAGCTTATACCCAAACCTGCCCCAAATGGGACAAAAATTTTACCACAGCATGTTGATGCTGCTACATGATAGCATGCCAAGTTTCATGAATTTCAGATAGGTTTTGGATTTACTAGAATTTAAAAACTAGGTATGTCAATGTTTGCGGCCGAGTGACGGTGGCGGGGTGTTCGAAATTCATTCCCATTTCTTGCATGGGACCTAAGCATGCAACCATGGACACATATTTGTTTTTTCAATAAGTTTATATGCACTGGAGCATGTGCATGTTGTTCAAATTTGAATTATGCGCATAAAATGCTTGGAAAACCTAGTTAATGTATAAAAATGTACAAACGAACCTTGAATAATTCCAATTTTTTTGACGACACACCTATAGTTGCATGTTCACTGCAGATAAAAGTTCTAACAATTCAAATACCATCCTTTGTAGCTGTGACCCCATTACATAATTCAAATGATCAAGGCGATAAATCAAGTAGATCGCACACAGTTTTTTATCACCAACTGTGTGCGATGCAGCACAAAATATCTTGGAGCACTTTCGGTGTATAGTACGCCCATGGCTTATGAGAGAAGGTGCCTCGGCTACAGTCCACAGCCGGCATGTCAAGCACACTAGCTCACTCCCCAAATATCATTTCACTGTTCATTTGTCGCCAGTGCAAGATGGGGATGTGGACCCACGTCATGAGGGCAACTTCGGCGGCCCACTTCGGCGAGAGCGCGGCCGTAGCTGTCAGGCGCGTGCTAACAAGCTTCGTGAGGGCGACTGCAGTCTGCGTCCGGGCGGCCAAGGAAGCCCAAACGGCCGATGTTGCTTCTCAGGCGGCAGCAGTAGCATCTGCCTCGGGGATAGCAACTGGCAAGAGCGGCACAACAGTTGTCTGTTCCGCAGCTGCGGCCTTAGCCCTGCTGGAGGCCGCCCACTACCATGTCGAGGCCGTCCACGCCCAGCTCGTGGCGGTCACCGCACAAATCGAACGAAGCTTCTCCAGCAACGGCCGGCAACCCATGGCTGAAGAGCTGGCAATCGCCGAGAGAGTTTGAGCAGCCGTCCATTCCTGCGCACATACCTTGCCACGATGGAGCCCGCCAGAGCCCATATCGCGGCCGCACACCCCTAGCTCGTGATGGTCTATTCCAATGATATGGCGGACATGGATGGCGAGATGCTTGCCGAGTATGGTGCAATTGACGCCATGGAGCCCCTTCCCCAGGAGACCGTCGGGAGCGAGCTAGACATGGAGGCGGCGGCGGAGATTGACGAGCACCAGCCGTAGTAGTACTCTTTGTTTTGTTTAATTAAGAGTTCCGGTCTTTAATTTGTTAGAGTAATGTTTAGGTCAACTAGCTCTATTTAATTGCTGAGCTTGCTCGATTAAGAAGTTAGTCTCATTTGTGTACCCAAATTATGCAATGACGTGGATGACCACTGTAACCAGGGAAATTCGAACCAAAATTTTTGACGTTCAAACTCAACACACACGGGTTAAGCTATCTGAATCGTTTTTGATGTTCACATATCGTACACAGTTCTAAATAAGGGACCGTGTCTAATGAAACTTTGCGCACCAGTTTTTTTGGCTAAAGAGATTCCAAATTTTCGGCTTCCGCAGAAATATCTACCTCCCCGCCCCCTCCCCCTTAACCAAAGCCCCATTTCCCCTCTTTCCACCTTCCTTTCCAAGTTGAAACCTTCACTCCTTGCTTGCAGCTCCGCCGCCTCCTCGCCGGTGACCCTCCTTCACGCTCCTCGACCTCGCCTATCCAGGCAGGTAATCCACACACAACCCCCATCCTCCTCCTCCTTCCACATCCCACATGCCCCTACCGCCGGCGCAAGCGCGATACCTTCCACCCAAATCACCAACCCCTCCACCAAATAAGTGCCGGCTTGTAACGCCCCGAGACCGATGTGCCAGGTGTCCTCCAGTTATTCGTTGTTGTTGCCTTGTCATGTGCTTGCGTGTCATGCATTGCATACCATGTCATCATGTGCATACATGTTCATCTCATGCATCCGAGCATTTTCCCCGTTGTCCGTTTTGCAATCCGGCGCTCATATGTCACCCGGTGCCCCTTTCTACCTCTTTTCGTGTGTGGGTGTTAAACATTTTCGGATTGGACCGAGTTTTCTCATGCGGCCTTGGTTTACTACCGGTAGACCGCCGGTCAAGTTTCATGCCATTTGGACTTCGTTTGATACTCCAACGGTTAACCGAGGGACCGAAAAGGCCTCGTGTGTGTTGCAGCCCAACACCCCTCCAAAGTGGCCCAAAACCCACCTAAACCTCCTCCATCACCTAGGCTGTTCGATCATGATCGCGTGGCCGCAAACCGCACCTCTTTTGGAGCTTCCTAGCTCCTCCTACCTCTATATAAAGGCCTCCTCCCCGAAATTTCGGGTCTCTTCCTACCCTAACCTAGCTCCCCGCCTCTCTGCGCGCCGGACAACATCCGGGCCGCGCCAGACATCCCCGCCGCCGCCAACCACAGGCCGCCACGTGGCGCGCCACCACCCGCAGCCACGCGGCCTGCTCGGCCCGCAGTGAGCCCCCGCGGCCCGCCTCCGCCGCCACTCGCCCCGGGCGAGGCGCCCCTCACCGCCGCCCCGTCTCCTCCCCCGCGCCGGCGAGCCTTCGCCCAGCGCCGCCGCCCGCCATCGACGTCGCAGGCCGCTCCGGCTGCCCTACCACCGCCGCCTCTTCGCCGCACCACCACCACGGCCGCGCCGCCCTCACCGCCCTTCGCCGCTCCGGCCATCCCCTCGCGCCGGTGAGCGTCTCCAAGTCCGACGACCTTGGAGTCCAACTCCGGCGATCATCATTTTCCACACCGCTACAGTGCCCGATCCGGATCCAGATCTGGAACCCTAACCTCGGTTGACTTTTTGCCCTAACCCTAGTTTTTATGCATATTTCATCGCATCATATCTCCGCAACCGTGGCTCCGTTTTGAGCGTGTAGCATATCAAATTGTTCGTCTCGACGAGCATATCATTTCATCTCATTGCATCATTTTCATTTGAGCTCATCTTGATGCCCGAAATGCTGTTGGAAGAAGGCTATGTGATGATTATGTCAGATCTGTTTCAACAAATAGCCTTTTGTCATTTTTGCCATGATTAATGTGTGCATGCTATGATCCTGAGCTCTACATGTGTTTTGTTATATGTCATGCCATCTTTACAGAGGTGCTTGCCATGTATTTTTGTGATGTTTGTGGTGACTAGCACAAGCTTGCAAAGTAGCGTAATCGTTGATGCTGATTTCAGGGACTTAGAATTTCACCAAGTCCTTGTCCTGCTTTCGTTGTTATGCCATATGTTCATGTTGTTTCCTAGTGATCCATGCCTCTTTTGAGGATGATCAGTAAGGATGTTTTGTTAACATTGTGGTGCTCTATCTATCCATGTCTTTATTTGCAATTATGGAGCACCCTAGCTTGAGTCAGTCGAGCTCTACTTTTGCTATAAAATGATCCTAGCAGATTGTTGACATGTTTAGCGATTTTGCCGAGGATGTTGCTGTTGATCCATGCATGCTATTTTGTTGTTCTTGCCGTGTCTAGCTTCTAGGCTATGTATTCTTGATGGGTGTATGCTTAGTTTCTCATGCCATGCTCTGTAGTGAGTGCATCGAGCTCGTAAACATGCCTACTCGTTAACTGTTTTGCATGCTCCAATTTTTCACTAAGTCTGCATCTGTTTATGTTTTTGCCATGTTCACATGCTTGCAATTGTATTTTCTGATCCCTTTTGGCTCAAGGTCACTAAGGGACTTTTGATAAGTGCTTTGAGTAGCTTCATGCCATGCCTTGCTGTGCCATGTTAAGTTCCTGTAGCATGTAGTTTTCATGCTCTAAAGTGTGCTTCCTGATGATAAATTCCAGACTTGTTGCTTATTTCACTAAGTTTGAAACCTGTTATCTTTTGCTCTTTTGCCATGCTTGTTTGAACCTGTTAATGGATGAATTAGCCGTAGCTTAGTGTTCAACTTTTGTCAAGCTTCATGAGTGGATCCCTGCCATGTATCTTGTTGTCATGTTTGAGTGTTGTAGCATATTTATCTTGATGCATTTAGTTGGTCACTTGTTGATCATCGCAGACCGGTGCCATATTTGTTTTGCTTGCCATTTCCAAACCATGCATCCGATCCCGGTGATCTTTATATCGATTTCAACCGAAATCATCTCCTCTTTCCAGTGGCACTCTTGAATTTCCATGTTGAGGCCAGGTTCAATCATTCCTTTGCAAATCATGCATATGCATCACATACTGCATACCGCATATCTTACCATGCTCGTGTGTTGGTTGTTTACTATGTTGTGTGCTTCTTTCCGGTGTTGCTTCTTCGGGTTGGTTCCGTTAACGTCGTGTTTGTGAAGACCCGTTCGACTATGTCTGTTTGTCTTCTTCGTGGACTCGTTCTTCTTCCTTGCAGGATTTCAGGCAAGATGACCATACCCTCGAAATCACTTCTATCTTTGCTTGCTAGTTGCTCGCTCTTTTGCTATGCCTATGCTACAATACCTACCACATGCTTTATCATGCCTCCCATATTGTTAAGCCAAGCCTCTAACCCACCTTGTCCTAGCAAACCATTGTTTGGCTATGTTAACGCTTTGCTCAGCCCCTCTTATAGCGTTGTTAGTTGCAGGTGAAGATTGGAGCTTGTTCCATGTTGGAACATGGATATTTTGTTGGGATATCACAATATCTCTTATTTAATTAATCCATCTATATACTTGGTAAAGGGTGGAAGGCTCGGCCTTATGCCTGGTGTTTTGTTCCACTCTTGACGCCCTAGTTTCCGTCATATCGGTGTTATGTTCCCGGATTTTGCGTTCCTTACACGGTTGGGTTATAATGGGAACCCCTTGACAGTTCGCCTTGAATAAAACTCCTCCAGCAATGCCCAACATTGGTTTTACCATTCGCCACCTAGCCTTTTCTTTCCCTTGGGTTCTGCAGACTCAAGGGTCATCATTATTTTAACCCCCCCGGGCCAGTGCTCCTCTGAGTGTTGGTCCAAACTAGAGCGCTGTGCAGCGCCCCCTCGGGGAAACTCGAGGTTTGGTTTTAGTTGTATGGAGCACTCATCTGAGTGTGCCCTGAGAATGAGATATGTGCAGCTCCTATCGGGATTTGTCGGCACATTTGGGCAGTTTTGCTGGACTTGTTTTACCATTGTCGAGGATGTCTTGTAACCAGGATGCCGAGCCTGATTGGATTGTCTTGGGAGAAGGAATATCCTTCATTGACCATGAGAGCTTGTGATGGGCTAAGTTGGGACACCCCTGCAGGGATTTGAACTTTCGAAAGTCGTGCCCGCGGTTATGAACAGATAAGAATTTGTTAATGTCCGGTTGTAGAAAACCTGAAGTTGATCTTAATTAAAATACATCAACGGCGTGTGTAACCGTGATGGTCTCTTCTCGGTGGAGTCTGGGAAGTGAACACGGTGTTGGAGTAATGCTTGACGTAGGTTGTTCGAGGATCACTTCTTGATCATAGTTGTTCGACCGTGCTTTTGCCTTCTCTTCTCGCTCTCATTTGCGTATGTTAGCCACCATATATGCTAGTCGCTTGCTGCAGCTCCACATCATACCTTTTATCCTACCTATAAGCTTAAATAGTCTTGATCGCGTGGGTGTGAGATTGCTGAGTCCCCGTGATTCACAGATACTTCCAAAACCAGTTTGCAGGTGCTGATGTTACCGAGCAGGTGACGCAACCAAGCTCAGGAGGAGCTCGATGAAGATCTGTGTAGCATTTGGGGTAGTCTTCTTTTATTTTGGGTTCCGTAGTCGGACCTTGATTGTATCGGGTTGATGTAATGCTTTATTCATGTATTTGTGTGAAGTGGCGATTGTAAGCCGACTATGTATCCTTTCCCTTATGGTATTACATGGGTTGTTTGCAAAATTACCTCACTTGCGACATTGCTTTCAATGCGGTTATGCCTCTAAGTCGTGCTTCGACACGTGGGAGATATAGCCGCATCGAGGGCGTTACACAGCCTAAGCCATGGTGCATGCAGTATAGCCAAGACCTCAAGGAGCATTTGGCAGTGGAGAAGCAAATCGCAGCCGCAAGCGCTGATGAGGTCGCGATGGCTGCCATTCGTGCCGACCCCCAGATCTTGAAGGAGCACCTTGCCATTTGCTAGCTACGCCGGTTAAGCATGCTCGATTTACCCGTTGCGTGTGCTGCTCCTGCCTTTCCTTCACAAATTCTAGTGAATTGTGCTATCTAATTTTACCATGCAATATGTTGCTCTAGTGTATATGTTCTATATGTCGTGCAGTGTGGTGCTCACTTATTAACTGTTTTGTTAATTAGTTGTCGTCTTCAGTTAAATGTTTGGTTCAATTCTGCAAATGTGATGTTCAATTCTTTAGGCTGCAATTTTGTATTCTCTTCCATGTGAGAAATAAATCGAATTTATCTTTACAAAATTGTGGGTGCATTCTGTTATTGTATACCATGTGAGGAATAAATTGAATTTGGCTGTAGTAAATACATGAGAAACAAATACAATTGGCTGTAGTTATCTGTTTGGTTAAATGTCTCATCTTCTATTAGGAGTATGTTACATTGTGCAATGTGGTGCTCGGTTAATGTTTGGTTCATTTGTTGTGGTGTTTAGTTAACTGCTTGGTTCAATTCTGCAATGCGATGTCCAATTGTCGTGGGTAGAATTTTGTATTGTTGTGCATGTGAGGAATAAATCAAATTTGGTTGCACTTAATACATGAGAAACATATATAAGTGCTACATTTCCTAGTTCTTAAACATGCTTGGTTTGGATAAATGGGTTTTCCGTGTGGCTTCAGTTAATCTGATGAATCTACAAAGTGATTATTTTTCATCAACATATTTTACTGATAGCATGCGAACCCTTACTTAACTTCATGACTAACTACCTTATATGTTTTTCTTAAGGTCCTGGTACACCTTCGTGCTCCCAGGGTGGATGGAGAGGAGAGAATTGTGAGCCTCGTTCATGATCACTTTACGAAGTTCACCTTTGGGTACAACAATACGATCCTCGAAGAAGAGAGTGTCCTTGTCATCAAGGCGGTAGCACTTGTACTTGGACTGACTCTTGGCAATCCCAATCCTTACCTTTTTCACCATAGCATAAAGAAGTTGAGCTTGGTGAATCTGGTCTTCTAAGGTAGGAGAGACTTGAAGGTTGGCGAGGAAACCTTGAGGAACAACTTGCAGATTAAGTTTGCAGAAAGCTTCACAAAGCTCGGGTTGTTAAGGCTTTAGAATCAGACTGTTGCAGTAAGCCTTCCTGCTCAAAGTGTCAGCAATCACATTAGCCTTGCCTGGAGTATACTCGATACTCGGATTATACTCTTGAATCATTTCGACCCATCGAGTTTGCCTGAGGTTGAGATTAGGCTGAGTGAAGATGTACTTGAGACTCTTGTGATCAGTGAAAATGTCCACTTTTCTTCCCAATAGAAGATGTCTCCAAGTCAAAAGAGCATGCACAACTGCCGCCAACTCGAGATCATGAGTGGGGTAGTTTTTCTCATTAGGCTTCAACTGGCGAGAGGTATAAGCAACAACTTTCTTCTCTTGCATCAATATTGCGCCAAGACCTTGGAGAGAGGCATCGCAAAAGACCTCGTACGGCTTGGATTCATCAGGCGGAGTCAGAACTGGAGCAGTGATCAATTTCTCTTTCAATGTGTTGAAAGCAATGTCACACTCCGGAGACCAAACGTACTTGACGTGCTTCTGAAGAAGATTAGAGAGAGGCTTCGCGATCTTAGAAAAGTTCTCAACGAATCTTCGGCAATAGCTTGCGAGACCGAGAAAACTGCGGAGTTGCTTCACGTTCTGAGGAGGTTCCCAATTCACAATTGCAGACACCTTCTCAGGATTCACGGCAATGCCCTTGGAAGAGATGATATGACCAAGATAAAGAACCTCATCGAGCCAAAACTCACACTTGGAGAACTTGGCGTAGAACTGATGTTCCCTGAGCCTATCAAGAACCAAACGCAAGTGCTTGGCATGATCTTCCTTGTTCTTCGAGAAAACCAGAATGTCGTCGAGATAGACCAAAACGAAGTCATTGGTGTAGGCGTTGAAGATGAAGTTCATCATGCGAGAGAACGTCGGAGGAGCGTTGGCGAGACCAAAAGACATGACAGTGTATTCATATGAACCAAAGCTTGTCCAGAAAGCCGTCTTGGGAATATCTTGCTCACGAATGCGAATCTGGTGATAACCCATGCGGAGATCAAGCTTGGAGAATACTTGGGCACCTTTGAGTTGTTCGAACAGCTCATTGATGTTGGGAAGTGGGTATTTGTTCTTGATGGTCTTCTTGTTCACTGGACGGTAATCAACACAAAGTCGGTCCGTTCCATCCTTCTTCTTCACAAAAAGAACACCACAACCCCACGGAGAAGAACTAGGCCGGATGAGACCCATTTTCTCTTGAATATCGAGTTGCCTCTTCAGCTCCTTCAACTCTTCAGGTCCGAGCTTGTAAGGACGCTTGCACACAGGTTCCGTGCCAGGCTCAAGATCAATAACGAATTCAACTGGCCGGTGCAGAGGCATTCCTGGAAGCTCTTCTGGAAAGATTTCTTGATATTCGCAAACGACTGGAATTTGAGAGATGGCATCCAATTCACCCTTCTCATTGAGAGAAAACAGACGGATGGTATCATCACGAGCGGCAAAGACAATTACATCCTCAGACGAATGAGTCAATTGAATCTGCCTGGCTGCACAATCAAGCTGAGCCTTGCGCTTAGAAAGCCAATCCATCCCGAGAATAAGATCAATATCCGAGTCACCAAGAACATTTAGAGAGGACAAGAACTTATAGTCACCCAAAGTGATAGTAACATCCGGAACGCATACTCGAGATGTCATTTGACGGGCCGGAGAGATGATAGCCAACGGTTTCGGCAACACTTGAGTAACAAAATCATGCGATGCAAAAGGTCTCAAGATGAAACAATGCGATGCACCCGTGTCAAAAAGAACTTTTGCAGGAACATCGTTAACAGGAAGGTTACCCATGATCACATCTGACGAATCCTCTGCCTGAACTGCATTCAGCAAGTTGACCTTGGCGTGTTTGGGGTTATGCTTGACCACAACTGTACTTGCCGATCTGATCAGAGGAGGAGGAAGACGCCTCTGGTTGACACACTTGTTGGCATAGTGACCCTTCTGTTGGCACTTGTTGCACGTGACCTCTAAAAGCGGACGGTGATACGGAGCACTCGATCTTGGAGCTTGAGACGAAGTCTTGTTCTGAAAGCCAGGGTTGGGTGGGTGGGAAGAACCACTGCCACCTTTGCTCTTCTGCTGATACGGCTGACGGAACGGAGGAGGAGGAGGCCAATACTTCTGCTGCTTGGCCACTTGAGTAGAGGAAGAAGGAGTAACATCTCTGGCTCGCTTCCTGGAAGCATCACACCTCAACCGAGCAGCCTCTTGCTTCAATGCCATGTTGTAGAACTCATCGTATCGCAAGGGCTCAAAGAGAACAAGAGCTAGCTGAATTTCTTTTCTGAGACCACCCCTGAACTAATATATCATGCTCTTCTCATCAGGGACATCCTGCTTGGCAAAGTGGGCGAGCTTCTGGAAGAACTTGTTGTAGTCATAGACAGACAAAGAGCCTTGCTTCAGATTGCGGAATTCCTCACGCTTGCTTTCAACCACGCTCTGGGGAATATGATGAGCTCTGAAATCTCGACGGAAATCATCCCAAGTGATAACACGTCCGCCTCTGGAGTTCTTGTACTGCTGGAACCATTCTGCAGCTTGATCTTTGAGTTGGAAGGAAGCGAACTTGACAAAGTCCTCAGACCTGACGTTACTGCACTCGAAATGCTTGCACAGATCCACAAGACAATCATCAGCATCGGTTGCCTCAACACAATTGCTGAAATTCTTTGGCCCATTAGCAAGGAACTGGTTGAGTGTAGCAATGTGATTCTGATTGCTGCCTTGATTCCCTTGGTTGCCTTGATTGCGCTCTTGAAGAATTTGCATGATCAACTGTGTGTTTGCATTGGTTGCGGCCATCATAGCTTGCCATGCCTCCGGAGGAGGTGGAGGTGGTGGCGGATCAGGATTCGGAGTCGTGCGCGTTGGAGGAGCCATCCTGAAGAGGTTGACCACCATTAGCACATTGACAGACAAATATTGAAGCTGAATCCAACGGAATGAAAATTGCAACATATAGTCTTCACATCCGAACAAAATGAACGAATGCATTCCTCTTGAAATGGTCACATATCCATAAATTGAGAAGCCATGTAGAATTAAGGTAGAGAAATAAATCAACAAGGTACGGATCAAGAACGAATAATCGGTAAGAAATCCCAATATCAAACAATATCCGTGGAAGAAGAACTAGAGCTACTAGAATTCCCACCTATGAAACTCCTGAACCTTTCCGGTTATGCAATCAGGTGTTGGGGATACAGGGGAAGCATAATATCTCACACAAACTAGCAAATCCTACATCCAGCTGTATCCATCCTTCAACACATAACCAAGAAACCTTCGGAAACCATCTACCTCAACCTTCGAAAAGCATCCGTTATACAAGTTATGGCGATACTCCCGAACTCCCGCCCCAGTACTGGTTGGCGTCGAGGTTATCTCACCAACGAACTGCATAAAAGAGATTTTCGATGTCGGTGTACTAGACACAGGTATTCCAGAACTGCAACGATAAAATTATGATGACAACACCTCAGAGCTCAACTCCCCGGGACACTTCCACTAAACCCCTGACAGGAGGCACCAAGACAATGTTCTCATCATAAAACCATCGGATCGATTCCAAGATACCCGCGTGATCCTAAATTTTTTTTAGTGAAATTTGAGAAGAGAAAAGTCAAAACTCTACGTCAGGATGCCTTACCAGAGCGATGAGGAGACTGGGAAGTAAAAATAATTCCTAATCTCTCCGATATATGATTCCTAAAAGACTCAAAACATTTTTCTAGACACAACTCGGCCGCTAAAAACGATCAAGCAATGGGGCTCATAAGGTCGGGGAAGGCTCTGATTACCAACTTATAACACCCTCGATGCGACTATAGCTCCCACGTGTCGAGGCACGACTTAGAGGCATAATCGCATTGAAGGCATAAGTCGCAAGTTAGGCAATCTTCACAACATCCCATGTAATATAAATAATAAAGGGGAGATAACATAGTTGGCTTACACTCGCCACGTCAATCAAGTACATAAATAACATTACATCAACCAAACACTCATGGCCCGACTACGGCGCCAAAATAAAAGATAACCCAACAAGCGACACGGTCCCAATCACCCCCAACTGGGCACCACTACTGATCATCGGGAAAGGAAACATAGTAACGTTGATTGTCTTCGTCGAACTCCCACTTGAGCTCATACGCGTCTCCTGGAGCGGAATCATCAGGCCCTGCATCTGGTGTAATAGTAATCTGTGAGCCACAGGGACTCAGCAATCTCGCACCCTCGCGATCAAGACTATTTAAGCTTATAGGTATGACATGGTAAATATGTGGAGCTGCAGCAAGCGACTAGCAAATATGGTGGCTAACTTATTCGCAAAGGAGAGCGAGAAGAGGAGGCAAAGCGCGAGCGAGAAACTAGAGAGCAACCTGCGCAAACATTACTCCAACACCATGTCCACTTTCCGGATTCCGCCGAGAAGAGGCCATCACGGTAACACACTCGGTTGATTCATTTTAATTAAATTAAGGCTCAAGTCATCTACAACCGGACATTAACAAATTCCCATCTGCCCATAACCGCGGGCACGGCTTTCAAAAGTTCAGATCCCTGCAGGGGAGTCCCAACTTAGCCCATGACAAGCTCACGGTCAACGAAGGAATAGACCTCCTCCCAAGACTTTCCGATCATACTCGGTATCTCGGTAACTCAAGACACTTTGACAGGTTAAAACAAGACCAGCAACACCACCCGAATGTGCCGAAAAATCCCGATAGGAGCTGCACATATCTCTTTCTCAGGGCACACTCAGATAAGCAATCCGTACAACTAAAACCAGCCCTTGAGTTTCCCCGAGGTGGCGCTGCAAGGGGCTCTAGTTTGGACCAACACTCAGAGGAGCACTGGCCCGGGGGGGGGGGGGTTAAAATAAGATGACCCTTGAGTCTGCAGAACCCAAGGGAAAGAAAAGGCTAGGTGGCGAATGGTAAGACCAATGTTGGGCATTGCTGGAAAAGCTTTAATCAAGGCGAACTATCAAGGGGTACCCATTATAACCCAACCGCGTAAGGAACGCAAAATCCGGGAACATATCACCGATATGACGGAAACTAGGGCGGCAAGAGTGGAACAAAACACTAGGCGAGAGGCCGAGCCTTCCACCCTTTACCAAGTATATAGATGCATTAAGATAACATAGCAATATAATGATATCCCAAACAAGTAAATAAATGTTCCAATAAGGAACGGCCTCCAATCTTCACCTGCAACTAGCAACGCTATAAGAGGGGCTGAGCAAAGCGGTAACATAGCCAATCAACGGTTTGCTAGGACATGGTGGGTTAGAGGTTTGACATGGCAATTTGGGAGGCTTGAAAGCAAGTGGTAGGCATCGTAGCATTGGCATAGAAAAAGAGCGAGCAAACTAGCATCGCAAAGATAGTAGTGATTTCGAGGGTATGATCATCTTGCCTGCACAGTTGTCAGAGTTGACTGGATCCTCGAAAGCAAACTCAACGGGCTCCTCGTTAGCGAACTCGTCTCCTGGATCTACCCAAACAAGACAAACAAGCAACAAGGACACAATCAACCACGTGCAACTCAAACAACACAATGCAAAGATGATATGCTATGCGGGATGCGATGCGAGATGCAAAATGCAAGATATGACAGGAAATGCATGAACCTGGCCTCAACATGGAAATCCAAGTGTGCCACTGCAAAGATGAGATGAAATCGCTTGAAAACGATATAAAGAACGCCGGAATCGGAGTTACGGTTTGGAAATGGCAAGCGATTCAAAAATGACACCGGTCTGCGATTTACAGCAAGTAGGCATCTAAATACAAAGAAATGAACATGCTACAGCACTCAAACATGACAACAAAATACATGGCAGGGATGCACACAAGATGCTTAACAAAAGTGTAGCACTGAGCTACGGCCAATTCATCCATTAACAGGTTCAAACAAGCATGGCAAAAATGCATATGACGAACATATCTCAGACTTAGTGAAATCAACACTTGTCTGGAATTTCAGATCAGGTAGCCCTCTTCGGAGCAACAAAACTACATGCTACAGGACCTGAACATGGCAAAGTAAAGCATGGAATGGAGCTACTCAAAGATCTTAACAAAAGTCCCTTAGTGACCTTGAGCCAAAGAGTAGCAGAAAATACAATTGCAAGCATGTGAACATAGCAAAAACATAATCAGTTTTTAGACAGTGAAAACTGAAGCAAGCTGAAATATAACTCAAGTAGGCATGTTTACGAGCTCGATGCACTCACTACGGTGCAAGTCATGGCAAGAAAAGCATACATCCATCAAGAAGGCACAAAATGCAATCTAGACATGGCAAGAACAATAGCATAGCATTCACGGATCAACTACAACATCACCGGCAAAATGGCAAACAAGTTGACAATCTGCCCAGATTCACAAAGTAGCAAAAGTAGAGCTCGATTGACTCAAGCTAGGGTGCTCCATAATTGCAAACAAAGACATGGATGGATAGAGAACTACATTATTAGCAAAACATCCTTACTGATCATCCTCAAAAGAGGCACGGATCACTAGGAAACAACATGAACATATGGCATCATGAGATAAACAGCTCCAGGACTTGGTGAAATTACTAAGTCCCTGAAAACAGAATTAGCAAGTGCACCACTTTGCAAGCTTGCACAAGACACCACACACATCCTAAAAATACATAGGTTGCACCTATGGAAAGATGACAAAACCCTTAACAAAACATATGTAGAACTCACGGGCATATCATGCACACAATAATCATGGCAAAAATGACAAAAGTGCTAAACGGAGTAGCAGATCTGACAATTAACTCAAGTAGCCCTCTTCTAACAGCATTTCGGGCATCAAGATGAGGTCAAATGAAAATGACGCAATGGAATGAAATGATTTACTCTCTGAGATGAAAATTTTAATATGCAATATGCATCAATCAGAGCTACGGATACAAAGTTACGGAGCCGCGAACATGTGCATATGGACTAGAATATCCGGGGACTTAGAGGGAAAAAAACTACCCCGAGATCTAGGGTTCCGGTGGCACGTGGCTCGAGGCTGGATCCGGCGAGGTCGCCCTTAGGCGGGGAGGAGAAAGGGAGCCGGGGCCGGCCGGTCTTGGCGGCGCACACCGGCGCGGACGGCGGCGGGCGGAGCTGGCCGCGGTGGCCGGAGCTGGCGGACAAGGGAGCCGGCGCAGGCAGGCGTCGATGCGGCGGCGGGGAGCGGCGGAGCGGCTCGGTGGCGGACGGCGCGAGGCGGCTGCCGGCGTCGATGGCGGCGGCGGAGGCGATGGCCTCGGGTGGCGGTGCGCGCGGCCGGGCGCGGGAAGGCAGGCGGCGGCGGGCGCGCGGGCCGGGGAGGGCCCCGCGCGGGCCTGGCGGGCCGGCGGCGGAGGGGCGGCGAAGTGGGCACGCGGCGCCACGTGGCGGTCCGTGGATGGCTGGCGGCGGAACGGACAATGTCCGTCGGCGCGGTTTTGTCCGGCGCGGCGCGGTGGGTTGGATCTAGGGTTTGAGGAGGAGGGGATCCGGGATTTCGGAGGAGGGGCTAGTTTTATAGGTAGAGGGAGCTAGGAGAGTCCAAATGAGGTGCGGTTTTCGGCCACGCGATCGTGATCGAACGCTCTAGACGATGGAGCAGAGTTAGGTGGGTTTTGGGCCAAGTTGGAGGGGTGTTGTGCTGCAACACACATGAGGCTTTTTCAGTCCCTCGGTTAACCGTTGGAGTATCAAACGAAGTCCAAATGACACGAAACTTGACAGGCGGTCTACCGATAGTAAACCAAGGCCACTTGGCAAGTCTCGTTCCAATCCGGAAATGTTTAATCTCCACACACGAAAGAAAGCTAGAAATGACCACCGGAGGAGAACGGAGCGCCGGAATGCAAAACGGACAACGGGGAAAATGCTCGAATGCATGAGACGAACACGTATGCAAATGCAATGCACATGATGACATGATATGAGATGCATGACAACGACAACAACACACGGAGACAAAGACCCGAACCCGAGAAAATAAAATAACTTAACGCCGAAAACGACAAGAGTTGGAGTACAAATTGGGAAAGTTATATCCAGGGTGTTACAATTGCGTGCTTAATATGAACTGCCAATTAGATTAATAAATGGATTATGAATAATCGGATAATTAGCCTGCTAATTGGGTTTTGCTATTGCAAACGGTTGTTGAAAAAATACCATGGGCAATGACCTTAGGCAACGTACACAGTTTCTAGGAATAAACTGTGTTGGATCAATGAACAATCACACATGACTTTCTCTTGAAAACTGTTTGCGTTAGGCCACCTTGCGCAAATGTTTACCACATGAAAACTGTGTGTGATGGACAACCTTTGCCACACAGTTTCTTCCATGGACCGTGTGTGATATATTCAATAACGCAAGCGATTTAACAGGAAAATTGTGTCGTGGGATTGTCACGGCAGATGTCCTATTGTGAGAACTTAGTCGTGGAGCCATCGCAACATAGTTAGCTTAAAGGAGTTAAAGCGGACAAAGGACGCAAGGATTTATACTGGTTCGGCCCCTTGGGGTGAAGGTAAAGCCTACTCTAGTTATGATGGGATTGCTAGGGTTTCGATGACCAGGGAGCGAATACGCTATGCCTGGCTCTCAAGTTGTTGTTTCTTGTCCTTGAACCGCCGCCGGGTTGTCCCTTTATATACAGGTTGACGCCCGACGGTTTAAAGAATCCCAGCTGGCTCATAAACGTGTCCGACTTAGTTTCTATCCTTTCCTATCTTACAACACAAGTTACACGCCTTATGGTGGTTTATGTCTACGGGCCCTAATTCGCCTTTGGGCCCTGGGCCTTTAGATATCTTATAGTAAAGCGCCATGCTCCTTGTCTTCATGGGCTTCAATATTGATAACTCCTTATAGGTATAACCCGGCCCCTCCTAGGCGGTTTATACTCAGTAGTTATATCTCCAACATTAGGCCCCAGATTGATTTGAACATGTTCATGTCAATCTTCAACACTTAGAAAAAAATCTCTCTTTAGTACATTAGAGTAAACCTTGTAATCCGCCATGACGTCATCTTCCAGGATTATAATAAACCACCATGATGTCACCTGTTCATTAAAAAACCGTATATATCTTACTTTTATTAATGAGCCTCCGAAAATTGAGGCGACAGCTCTTGGACATATCCATTTTTTGGGCTCCTCGATTCCCGCGCTTGTCGCTTATCCCTTCGTCTTATAAATAGGGCCGAGGGTCCCTCCTTTTCTCCCCTTGCCTCTTTGTCCTTCTTCCACCTCACCTCGCCTCATCACTCGAGCGCTGCCGCCACCGTCGACCTTCACCTCTGCCCCGACCTTGGCCGCTGCATCACCCTGATCATACCAGAAAAGCGCGGCGCCTTTCCGCTTTTCAACAGCCTCGGCGAGTTCTTCTTGCTTTCCTCTATAGATCCGTTTAGGGTTCGCACAGGCCCATGGAAGCTTCGCGGTGTTCTTCCCTTGTTCTTCATTATAGCCTGTATGATAAACTCCCAACATGATACACTCTTGTGCGGTAGCCACGATAGTCCTCTTTTGGCATCATATCATCTCCTTTGTGTAGAAAGACTCGATGTGGAACTTCATGAACTGCTCAAGCACCAAATTTTAGGTCTAAATATTTTGTTTTTCCTGACATGCGGTAGATCTGAAATTCTAATGTGAAACTGTGAAACTTGTTCTTCTTCACTTAGTCATTTTTCAGCTTCAGATCTATACTCTGATTCGCCATGTAGGCGGTTTATCTCTTTGAAAATAACCTGCCATATACCATTAGTCCCCTTGTAAACCGCCAATCGCTTTATTCTTTATACTAGCATTATCCTCCGGTTTAACAATTCTTACATGCTGGAAAACCTTTTGTCTCTTAACCTGCAACGCTTTTATGCTTGTCAACCATGACTCTTAAACCGGCACAAACCTTCCTTCGGGTTGTCTAAGAAATGGCCAAGACCTTCTATGCTTGTAACTGGGTTCCATCCCGGATTAAGGAAGAAGATCTAAAAGGATGTGTTGTCACTGGCGCTTTACCAAAGGAAAATGAAATCCACTGGCGAGCCCCTGGTCCGGAAAATCCACCTACACCCAAGGATGGTGAGATAGTTGTGTTTTTGACCATCAGAGCCATGGTTTCAAACCTCCCGGGTCAAAAAAATTCCGTGATGTGCTTGCTAGCTTCCAGATCCACCCTCAAGATATTGGACCGAACTCGGTATCCAATATTTGCAATTTTCAAGTGTTTTGCGAGGCTTATCTGCAAGAAGAACCGACTGTTGAACTGTTCAGGGACTTTTTCTACTTAAACCGCCGCACCGAATTTGTAGATGGGCCCAATATGGAACTTGCCGGTGTTTCAATTCAAAAAAGGAAAGATGCCAACTTCCCTCATGCCAAGCATCATAGTCATCCTAAGGATTGGAACCAGACTTGGTTCTATATCAAAGATACTTCCCTTGAAGATGAGAATCCTTTGCTGGGATATCGTCCTCACCGTCTTACCAACACACATCAATTTCCGCAAAGGTTGACTGCCAAGGAACGGTCCAAATACGCACCACAACTCGCCAAGCTCAGAGCCTTTATGGCCAATGGTTTAACAGGAGTTGACTTTGTTCGTTGCTGGATATCTTGGAGTATTTTGCCTTTAAGCCCTCTCCCCGGTTTAATCTGCGAGTACACAGGGAACTCAAAAGATCCTCAACGGCACACTGACATTCAGTTGACTGATGCTGAAGTTACCGAAGCTGTTAAAAAGATACTGGATGAATCGGTGGCTGTCTGCAGCAAAACAGGGCTAAGTCCCTTCTGCGTTTTGAATAAACTGTCAGCTGTAAGAATTGCCTAACTCCTGCTTGTACTTGATATACTTAACTATTTCTTATAAACTTTGTCAATCTTTGGCAGGGCGATGATCCGTTCTGGAAGAAGAAACCTCAGGATAAACCGGCAAAGACGCCTCGTCCCAAGACAAAGGTTGTCAAAAAACCTGCTAAGAAGAAAACCGCTGAATCCACCGGGCTGAACCTCAAAGAGGATCTTGATAATCCGAACTCAGAGGTAGAACTTGATTCTCTTGGTTCATTTTTCATACACCCCATTGACAATGACCCTTATCAGGAGGACGCTGAAGCTAGCCGGGCTGAAGATGTAGAGGTAAACATTCTTTCCTCCAGCTCAGATCCTCAGCCAACACAGAAAATCCGTCAAGCAATCCGGAAAGTAAAATTTTCACACCCTCTAGCTTATCTGGATCCCAATTTTCTTTTGAAGAAACAACAGTATGAAGCTCGTCACACAACCCGGCACAGTGACCAAGTAGTTACTTCAGCCAGTTTACCGAACACGCCAAACCGGAAACATCGATCAGAGGTCTCATATATTTCTGATACTTCTTCTCCCAAGGCAGGTTATTTCAGGCAACCTCTTAATCCGTCTGACTCAAACTAAGGGAACACCTCATTCATCATCCGGCGGGTCGACGGCCACACAACTCCCTCCTCTCAAGACTGTTCCTGGGTGGGCACTTTTGAACTTAACTCTTTAACGCTTTATACTGGTTTGCTATGCTAACCTTTATGTCTGTTCCTTTTAGGACCAAGGCCAGAGCCAGCAAAAAGGCCAAACTGAGTACACCGACTGATGATAACCCGGCGTCTGAATGGGAAAAGACCCCTGAACCACTGGATCCAAATACTGATGCTATCTTAGATGATTCAGCATCTCAAGTTCAGGATACTTTTGTTGAACCGGTGGAGACAGATCCAATGAGCCAGGCTGCTGAACCGCCAAGCCCAGCCAGAGCCGCAAACAAACTGCCCAGCCAAGCCAAAGCAGCCGATGAACCGCCAAATCCAGCGGCTGCAGACCAATCAGATGATGTCATTGTCACTGGCATCGTCCACACCACCCTGGCAATCCTATCGCTTTATCAAAGCATAGTGCCAAGGAAGAGTTTTCTGCTATGGATAAGGGCAAGTGGAAAACAGATTTATCCAGCTATGCCCATCTTAATGCCCAAGAGATTCATTCCGGCTTCTTGAACTATACCAACCACGACTATGAAGCCAGTTTAGTAGGCCTGATGAAGGAGCGATATGAGGTAAAAACTGTTAACTCTTCATAATTGTTTCTCTTGTTCAATTTCTAATATCAACTCCAGCAGCCCCCAAGGGTTGGTTTGTGATATCAACATGAACAGGGACTTTGTAATGCTTCAACTTTGCCTTTAGGATGAATCAATACCTTTCTGTCATAAACCTTCTAAAACGCTTGATATCCATCTTTGTAAACCGATTGATGAAGAAGAATCCATACTTGTGACTTGAACAAATATACATTAGCCCCCAAGTGCCAAGTGTATAACTTGTTATGTGCTTGGGACTTGAAAATGTCAGTTGATAAAAGCCATATGCATTAGCCCCAAGGGCCAAGTGTATAACCTATTATGTTCTTGGGACATCAAATATGCACTACTAACCCCTTTCATGTCACTTGCAGGCCGATCTGAGCCAAAAAGAATCTCAAATCGCCGACCTTCGGAAAATATTAAGTCTCAGCAGGCAGAAACTTCCAAAGCTAAAGAGGAGCTGACTGGCGCATTAACGGTCATGGAACAACTAAAAGAAGGCTTCAAAAGTGAACGGGCAGCATGGGATGCTGAAAGAGCAACTCTGCTAAAGCGGGCGGAGGACGCTGAAACATCTCTTAAACCGATAGTGGAGGAATTGTCTGGTTTGAAGCGGAAAATCAATGCCATGACCACTGCTGTGTTTGGTAAGTACCCCTATAACAAGCTTCAACATGTATTATCCCATAAACTGCCGGTTTATCAATACGCTCAATGATGCAGGATCTCGTATTACCCATCTGGGCTCTGATATGCAGAAGAAGTTGAAGGCTGCCTATACTCTTATAGAGCAATTATATACCGGCACCCAACGGATCATTTGCACTGCTACTCATAACAAACCGCCTCCAACCTTGATCAAAGAAACACTCGAGAAGCTGTCAATGCTGCCTGCCCGGTTGGACGAGTTAAACAAATCGGCCGCAAAAGCAGGTGACCTGACTGCGCTAATCCGGGCTAAAGCTTGGAAACCAGATCTTGACTCGGCTAATATAGGATGCGGCTATCCGAGCATAAAAGAAGACGGTTCAGAGTTTGATAATGGCGACCTTCGAGCGTTGATGAAGGAAATGCGCCCATTAGCAAGCAAATTGGCCGAAGAAATAGATCTTTCTCATTATCAGCTGGTTTATGATGCTGATAACAAACGACTTCCTGTGCCAACTCATGATGTGGAAGATCTTATCCCACCAATCCGTAAGCACACCTATGCCCCTAACGTTGACCCCTCCACCCATATAAGTGACGAGGCTGTATTCAGAGCCCTAACTGGAATCGACTGGACCACCATTGACTTCCAGCCGCTGGGTGGAGAGGAGGAGGATGAACAAGCGCAGGATGATCCATAGCCGTCAAGTCAGCCCGGCGAAGAATCATGATCCGGAGGCCGGTTTAATCTTCTGCACACTACAATCCTTGCTGAAAAAACAATTATCCTTTTTGGGCATCAAAAACGCCTTGTAATAGGCTAGTTGAAACACTTGGTCTCTATGCCATCGTGCATATTCACTTCTGCATGATACTATTAATCCGTCATGATTATGTGATGTCTGCTTATGATCCTTTAGCAGCTCTATTTGGCCTGTTTCTGCATATAACAAGTTTGAAGTGTCCTAGCAATTTATCGTAGGACGAGTCATAACGCCCAACATATAATCCGGGTTTTTAACCAGGCTATATTGAATGACAATCAAATATGAAATATATCATACCTGTGATATTGAATCACATCATTGGCTCACCAACTTCCTGTAGTAAAGGTGATAACCGAAATCTTGAGTACTGATAACTCCTCCCTGTTTCTCCCTTGTATAATAAAGCCGGACCGGGTTGTAATAAACACTGGTTTATTTGTATATCATACTGACGACTTATTGTCAAAGCCAGACCGGGTCAATCAACACCTGTTTATATCTGATTGTATATTGATGACTTATAATCGACAACAAAGCCAGATCAATAGATACCAGCAATATTCTCAATTTGTTCGGCCGACTTATAGTCAACAGCCAGGTCGGGTCAATAAACACCGGTTTAGTATAAAACTCATCAATAGAAATATCAAAAAGAAAGATTTCAGAAGAAAACATATAAAAAAGGCGAGGCTTTTCATGGGCTGCCAGGCCACTGAGTTAACCATTTTACAAAGCCTTTATAAGATGGACCTCACATCAACCAATCGCCATTTTAACTAAGACAAGTTCAGGGCCTTTATAAGATTGACTTGTCAAACATTCGATGGGTCTACCAGGATTACCTGGAAGGAGTGGCTTACTTAAAAAAGGCAGGATAACCCGGGGTTTTAGCTGAATACACCTGGCTTCCAAGCCTGTATTTCATAGCCTATTACAAGGTTATAGACTCTTGATTCTTTTAGAAGCAAAGAGCCCCCTAGTAATATTTTGAGCTGTGTTCAATGGGTGCCTATGTTTGAAATGTGCTTTGCAACAAACTCTCTTTGGATCCTTTTGACCTTGGGTGGCAAGCCCCCAAGTGTTTTTTATGTGTGGCTTGTTAGCCGGATTAATGGGTAATTTGAACTCCGCTTTATAAACAGAAGCACCCATGTAATCGAAAACCTTTCAAGAAATAACAGCAGAGGCCCCGCTTTAACATGGATGCCGGTTTATTATATTGATATAATATATACATTGTCAATAATATGTACATAATAGGAGCCTATGACTCAGGTGTAGTAAGGCCGAAGATGAGCTATATTCCACGGCCGGTGGGTCTCGTCCTCTGATTTACGTGAGTCTTTGTGCTCTCGAACATCGATAAGGTAGTATGAACCGTTGTGCAGATTCTTGCTGACCATGAAGGGTCCTTCCCAAGGCGGGGATAACTTGTGCATATCAGTCTTATCCTGGATGAGCCGGAGCACCAGATCCCCTTCTTGAAACATTCTTGTTTTAACCCGACGACTGTGATAACGACGCAAATCTTGCTGGTAAATCGCCAAACGTACTGCTGCTATATCACGCTCCTCATCTAACAGGTCAAGTGCTTCCTGACGTTCCTTCTCATTGTCATCTTCAACATAAGCCGCCACACGGGGTGAGTCATGACAGATGTCACTAGGGAGAACCGCCTCTGCTCCGTAAACCATGAAAAAAGGTGTATAACCCGTAGATCTATTGGGTGTGGTATTAATGCTCCATAACATAGAAGGTAACTCCTCCACCCAACAACCCGGCGTCCGCTTTAAAGTAACCATAAGCCGGGGCTTGATACCTCTTAGGATCTCTTGATTGGCTCTCTCCGCTTGACCATTAGACTGGGGGTGAGCCACTAAGGACACGTCAAGCCGGATGTGCTCACGTTGACAAAATTCTTCCATAGCACCCTTGGATAGATTAGTACCATTATCTGTTATGATGCTGTGTGGAAAACCAAACCGGAAAATCACCTTCTTGATTAATTGAACCGTTGTGGCTGCATCACACTTACTGACTGGCTCTTCCTCCACCCACTTAGTGAACTTATCAACCGCCACCAGAAGGTGGGTCTTCTTATCCTTGGACCTTTTAAAGGGCCCAACCATATCCATCCCCCAAGTTGCAAACGGCCAAGTGATTGGAATCATCCTCAATTCTTGAGCCGGAACATGAGCGTGGCGTGCAAACTTCTAACAACCATCACACCTCTTTACCAAATCCTCAGCATCAGCATGAGCCGTCAACCAATAGAAGTCGTGACGAAAAGCCTTAGCTACCAAGGATTTTGAACCAGCGTGGTGACCACAATCTCCTTCGTGGATCTCACACAAAATCTCATAGCCTTCTTTAGGCGACACACAATGCTGAAACGCCCCTATTACACTGCAATGATGCAACTCCCCATTGATAATGGTCATTGACTTGGATCGTCGGATTATCTGCCTGGCCAAAGTTTCATCCTTCGGTAACTCGCCCACGGTTCATATACACCAAATATGGGACCATCCAATCCGGGATAACATGAAGAGCTACCACTAACTGAGCCTCCGGGTCAGGAACAGCCAAATCCTCCTTCGTAGGTAACTTGACCGACGGGTTATGCAAAACATCCAGAAAAACATTGGGTGGAACCGGTTTACGTTGGGAACCCAAACGGCTTAAAGTGTCCGCCGCTTCATTCTTTCGCCGGTCCACATGGTCAACCTGATAACCCTTGAAGTGACCTGCAACAATATCTACCTCTCGACGATACACTGCCATGAGTGGGTCCTTGGAATCCCAAGTACCAGATACATGCTGAGCCACCTGGTCTAAGTCACCAAAGCACTTAACCCGGCTTAGATTCATCTCCTTAGCCATTCGAAGACCATGGAGTAAAGCCTCATATTCAGCTGCATTGTTAGTGCAAGGGAACATTAAACAGAGAACATAACAAAACTTATCATCTCGTGGGGAAGTTAACACGACTCCAGCCCCCGAACCCTCCAATTGCCTGGACCCATCAAAATGAATAGTCCAATAAGTATGATCCGTCTTTTCTTCCGCGCATGTAACTCTGTCCAGTCATCGATGAAATCCATGAGTGATTGGGATTTAATCGCCGTGCGAGGCATATATTTTAACTCGTGAGGCCCAAGTTCAATAGCCCACTTAGTAACTCAGCCAGTTGCCTCCCTGCCTCCCAGTTGCCAAAGGGGCAGAACTGACCGCTGTGATGGGATGACCTTGAAAATACTGCTTGAGCTTCTGGCTTTCCATAAAAACTCCATACACCAGCTTCTGCCAATGTGGGTACCTCTGCTTAGACTCAATAAGTACCTCACTGATATAATAAACCGACCTTTGAACCGGATACTCCTTCCCAGCTTCCTTACGCTCCACCACAATGGCCACACTGACAGCCCGGGCATTAGCTGCCACATACAACAACAACGCCTCTTTATCGACCAAAGCAGCAAGAACAGGTGGCTCGGCTAACTGCTTCTTCAAATCCTCAAACGCCGCATTAGCAGCATCACTCTAGACAAAATTGTCTGTCTTCTTCATCATCTGATATAGAGGGATTGCTTTCTCTCCCAAACAGCTGATAAACCAGCTCAATGCTGCAATATGGCCTGCCAGACGTTGAACATCGTTGATACACGCCGGTTTAGCCAGAGACGTAATAGCTTTGATCTTCTCCGAATTAGCTTCAATACCCCTATTAGACACTAGAAAACCCAAGAGCTTGCCTGCTGGAACACCAAAAACACACTTGGCCGGATTAAGCATCATCTTATAGACCCGAAGATTATCAAAGGTTTCCTTCAAGTCAACTGTCAACGTCACCTCCTTTCTGGACTTCACCACAGTATCATCCACATAAGCATGAACATTATGCCCAATTTGGTTATGAAGACAACTCTGCACATAGCGATGATAGGTCACCTGGGCACTCTTAAGCGCAAAAGGCATAAATACATAGCAGAAGGCTCCAAAGGGAGTTATAAAAGATGTCTTCTCCTGGTCGTTAACTGCCATTTTGATCTGATGATAACAAGAATAAGCATCCAGAAAGCTCAAAAGCTCACAGGCTGCCGTAGCATCAATGATTTGATCAATACGAGGGAGAGGAAAGGGATCAGCTGGACAAGCCTTGTTCAAATCTGTGTAGTACACACACATCCACCAAGTGTCGTTATTCTTAAGCACTAGCACCGGGTTAGCTAGCCACTCAGGGTGAAAAACCTCCACAATAAACCCTGCTGCCAAGAGCCGGGCTACCCCCTCACAAATAGACTTACGCCTTTCTTCATTGAAGCGGTTGACAAACTGTCTGACCAATTTAAACTTAGGATCAATATTAAGAGTGTGCTCAGCGAGTTCCCTTGGTACACCTGGCATGTCAGAAGGTTTCCATGCAAAGATGTCCCGGTTCTCATGGATGAACTCGATGAGCGCGCCTTCCTATTTTGGATCTAGGTTAGCGCTGATGCTGAATTGCTTGGATGAATCGCCAGGAACAAAGTCAACTAGCTTCGTCTCGTCAGGTGATTTAAATTTCAAGGCCGGATCATGCTCTGTAGTTGGTTTTTTCAAAGAAGTCATATCTGCCGGATCAACATTGTCCTTGTAGAACTTCAACTCCTCTGTTGCACAAACCGACTCAGCATAAGCCGCATCACCTTCCTCACACTCCAAAGCAATCCGACGACTCCCATGTACCGTGATGGTCCCCTTATGACCTGGCATCTTGAGCTGCAGATAAACATAACAGGGCCTTGCCATGAACTTAGCATAAGCCGGCCGTCCAAACAAGGCATGATATGGGCTCTTGATTTTCACCACTTCAAACGTCAATGTCTCTGATCTTGAATCATGATCATCTTCAAAAGCAACCTCTAGAGCTATCTTACCGACTGGATATGCCGATTTACCGGGTACCACACCACGGAAAACATTGTTCGACGGTTTAAGATTTTTATCCGTTAACCCCATGCGACGGAAGGTTTCATAATAAAGGATATTGATACTGCTCCCTCCATCCATGATCACCTTGGTAAATTTATATCCTCCAACCTGAGGCGCCACCACCAATGCCAGATGACCCGAATTATCAACCCGGGGTGGATGATGCGCTCGACTCCACAAAATGGGTTGTTCAGACCAGCGCAGATAACGGGGCACTGCCGGTTCAACGGAGTTTACTGCCCTTTTATGAAGTTTCTGATCACGCTTGCATAGGCTAGTGGTGAAGACGTGATACTGCCCACTATTCAACTGCTTCGGATTGCTCTGGTAACCCGATTGCTGCTGCTGCGGACTCCCCTGATGATTATAACTACCCTGGTTGCCCTGACTGCCTTGATTGCCATGTCCACTTTGGTTGCCTTGAAATCCTGAACCGGAACTGCCTCCACCATAATCCGGCCCATGAGAACCGCCTCCTGAACCGCCAAGCGGTCCATGATCGTATCGGAAAAGATCCGAGTTTTTGAACTCCCGCATTATAAAACAATCCTTCCAAAGGTGCGTGGCTGGTCTCTCTTGCGTCATGTGCCTTGGACAAGGCTGGTTAAAAGGCGCTCCAGATTGATACCTGATCCTCCATTGCGCGGGGGCGGTTTACCCTTATGCCACTGATTATTATTCTACGTGTTGGTGTTAGCCACAAAATCCAAACTGTTATCCGCTTTACGCTTACCGTTGTTTCCATGACCCGTCAGGTTATGCTGTTGCCCCTAGTTACTGCCACTCTTCTTTCCCTTCCCCGACTTTTCATCATCAGACTTGGGGTCCTTGGTACTATCAGAGTCGGCATACTTAACCAGAGCTGCCATAAGCGTTCCCATGTCATTGCAGTGATGCTTGAGCCGTCCCAATTTCAGCTTCAAAGGCATGACCCGGAAATTGCCCTCCAACATTAAGACTGCTGTATCAGCGTTAATGTAGTCCGATGAATGCAAGATTTCTGAAACCCAACGCACCCAACAAGTTGTCGATTCACCTTCTTCTTGGACATAGGAGGCTAAGTCTATAATTGACATGGGCTGATTGCACGTGTCTTTGAAATTCTGGATAAACCGGGCTTTTAACGCAGCCCATGACCCGATAGAGTTAGCTGGCAAACTTTTCAGCCAAGTGCGAGCAGTTCCTTCCAACATCATGGTAAAATATTTAGCACAGTCCGCATCATCCACATCCAACATCTCCATTGCCATCTCATAGCTTTTGATCCATGACTCGGGGGGTAAATTGGCAGTATAATTGGGCACTTTGCGGGGCCCTTTGAAATCCTTGGGCAGCCGCACATTACGTAGAGCCGGGACGAGACACGGCACCCCCAAAGAGCTGGAGGTGACTCTTGGCTCCACTGAAGTTGTTGGATGAACCGGAGTAAGCTGACGGGTCGCGTACTGCGCCACTAACTCGGCTTCCCAACGTGCTCTGCCCTGATTCACCAAATCCTGAGCATTAGCACCACCTGCCGGATTATGCCCTCGAGGCGGGTTACGGTCTCGTGCACTACTTGACATGGCCGATTCATCAAAGTTCCTGATGTAACTCCGGCTTGGGCGGGGGGCGGGGGGGAGGTGGAATGAATCCTCTCGCGGCTATGTGAATACACTTGTTGCTGAGTCAAAGCTGTCTGAAGGAGCTCCCTAGCCCGTCGCGTCTCAACCGCTACGGGGGACTCACCTTCGACTGGGAGGGCTGCGAACCGTGAAGTGGCGGCGACTATGTTATCCAAGGGGTTGGAGTAATGACCTGGAAGCGTTGACACGCGCTGGGACGGGATATTCTCACGAGGGGGATCCACTGTGTGGGGCTGAACCAACGCCCCCGTTCTAGGTGCTTCTACCCGGTTTACCACTGGCTGGTTACTGGTTCCTGCTCCTGGCGTGTTAAAGAGATTCCTTGGCTCATAAACTAGAGGTAGGTGGGACTGGTACCTTCTCCTCATTACATCGTTTGATGCGTTCTGATCCAGCATAAGCCGATACGCCTGTGCATCCAACTCGACCCGCTCTGTAGCCATCCTAGTGTTCTCGGCTGCCAGGTCTACCTTGGCTTGAGCTATCTGATCCTTCACTTTTGCAACTTCTGCGTTATGTTGATCCTGATTCGCCATGTTAACTTCATCCGCCAGCAGTGTTGCCAATGCGTCGCACAAATCGGACAAAACCTGAGCCGGCGGTGGAGTAGGGCCTCCTGCCCCAGCTGTTATCGCTGCTGCTGAACCGGAGATCATTGCTGCCGCAGTTCAAGAATGTTGTGCTGACTGTGTATCGGCCATGAAGATTGCAACTCGGCTCGGTGAATCAAGGAGCTCTGGAATACTGTTGCCATCGGAACAGCCCCCAAACGGGCCATCTTGCAATTGGTACAATGACTCGGTCTCCCCGGTAGATGACTCGTCATCAGAGTAAATGACGGTTTCACCTCCAGATACCGATCTATCCTCAGATTCCACTCCATGGATGACTCCCACGAAGGCACGCTTCATGGCAAGCTGAACTCGGGCGGATCTCGCACGCTGAGCCATTTCGACGATGTATGTGCAGATGTCCGGCTCAGGGCCCGGTTCGCCGTATAATTGACTATGTGGGATGTAATTGACTGTGTGGGATGTACTTGCGACCAGAAACAATTTTGCCGTATAATTGTATTTTTTTAGCTCTATTGTACGTATTTCCGTATTTGAGCGCTCGCCGGTCGCACACGACCTCATTTTGCCAAACGTGTGTGCCAGGAGGGCATATCCCCGACGGTTTCTGGGTCGTGTGGGAAGGACCGCCCTATCGCCCACACTCACTTGGTGACGGTTCCAAATGCCGCCGCGGAAAGGGGTTAAAAACTGTTTATTTAGGAGTTCGTTGTACTAGTGTTGTTTTTTCCACGTGCTCCTTCCGATAAATTATGCAACCGTTGATGCATGCATGGTATCTAACGTGCGGTAGATCAAGAGGGCACACGATCTTCTTGGCCTCATCCACACTAGTAGGACATAGATTCCTCGCGGGAAGAACATCCTTTATGTACTTGAGATGCTCATCGAGGCTAGTGTCGGTCCATTTGGTTTTAGCCTTCGTCTTCAGGAGTTGGAGTGTGAAACTCAACCGGGTCACCTCACGATTGCGAAAATCATACAATGGAGTGTTTGAGTCTACCACCAGTTGCTGCAGCTTAGCCTCCTCTCTAGAAGTAGCTCTCTCAATACTCGTCTCCTTGCAAAGCAGTGCTTGAACAGGAGGGTCCCGCATGATTGAACTTAGTACTGACGAACTCTGTGGCGTGGAGTCCACGTTCTCTCCGCCGCCATGTTCGGCCCCTTCTCCGCCGCCATGTCCGCCCCCTTCTCCTCCGCCATGTCCGGCCCCTTCTCCGCCACCATGTTCGGCTTCTTCCCTACCGCCATTATCGATCATATCTTCGTCTCGCCCCATGTCGTCATTGCCTGCCCCGTCCGCGTCCTGAACATCATCATCCTCATCTTCAATTATCCACCTAGTATAGCCATCCATGAAACCAGTCATGAGCAGGTGCACTTCGACACGACCATCGTCATAGGGGTCGAGCCAAACTATTCCTTTGAATCTTTGATGTCTACTAAACAACCTTCTTCTTGTAGATGTTGTTGGGCCTCCAAGTGCAGAGGTTTGTAGGACAGTAGAAAATTTCCCTCAAGTGGATGACCTAAGGTTTATCAATCCGTGGGGGGCATAGGATGAAGATGGTCTCTCTCAAACAACCCTGCAACCAAATAGCAAAGAGTCTCTTGTGTCCCCAACACACCCAATACAATGGTAAATTATATAGGTGCACTAGTTCAGCGAAGAGATGGTGATACAAGTGCAATATGGATGGTAGATATAGGTTTTTGTAATATGGAAATATAAAAATAGCAAGGTAACTAATGATAGAAGTGAGCGAAAACGGTATTGCAATGCGTTGAAACAAGGCCTAGGGTTCATACTTTCACTAGTGCAAGTTCGCTCAACAAGAATAACATAATTAGATCATATAACTATCCCTCCACATGCAACAAAGAGTCACTCCAAAGTCACTAATAGCGGAGAACAAACGAAGAGATTATTGTAGGGTATGAAACCACCTCAAAGTTATTCTTTTCGATCAATCCATTGGGCTATTCCTATAAGTGTCACAAACCGCCCTAGAGTTCGTAGTAATATAAAACCTTAAGACACAAATCAACCAAAACCCTAATATCACCTAGATACTCCAATGTCACCTCAAGTATCCGCGAGTATGATTATACGATATGCATCACACAATCTCAGATTCATCTATTCAACCAACACAAAGAACTTCAAAGAGTTCCTCAAAGTTTATACCAGAGAGTCAAGAAGAAAATGTGTGCCAACCCCTATGCATAAGTTCACAAGGTCACAGAACTTGCAAGTTGATCACCAAAACATACATCAAGTGGATCACGCGAATATCCCATTGTCACCACATATAAGCACATGCAAGACATACATCAAGTGTTCTCTAATCCTCAAAGACTCAATCCGATGAGATAACTTCAAAGGGAAAACTCAATTCATCACAAGGAGATAGAGAGGGAGAAACATCATAAGATCCAACTATAATAGCAAAGCTCGCGGTACATCAAGATCGTGCCATATCAAGAACATGGGAGAGAGATCAAACACATAGCTACCGGTACATACCCTCAGCTCCGAGGGTGAACTACTCCCTCCTCGTCATGGAGAGCACCGGGATGCTAAAGATGGCCACCGGTGATGGATCCCCCCTCCGGGAGGGTGCTGGAACAGGGTCCCAATTGATATTTGGTGGCGACAGAGGCTTGCGGCGGCGGAACTCCCGATCTAGGTTATTTTCTGGACGTTTGGGGATTTATAGGAGAGGTTGGCATCAAGAACAAGTCAAGGGGCCCCACGGAGAGTTCATGAGGCACAGGGGCGCGCCCTAGGAGGGTGGGCGCGCCCTCCAGCCTCGTGGGGCCCATGGGACTCCCCTCCGGTAACTCTTGGATCCAGTATTTTTTATATTTTCCAGAAAAAATCTCTATTGATTTTCAGCGCATTCCGAGAACTTTTATTTCTGCACAAAAACAACACCATGGTAGTTTTGCTAAAAATAGCGTCAGTCCGGGTTAGTTCTACCCAAATCATGTAAAAAATATTATAAACATGGCATGAATACATCAAAATTATAGATACGTTGGAGATGTATGAGCATTCCAAACCTTAATTCATGCTCGTCCTCGAGTAGGTAAATGATAAAAACAGAATTTTTGATGTGGAATGCTACCTATCATATTCATCAATGTAATCTCTCTTTATTGTGGCAAGAATATTCAGATCCATAAGATTCAAAAAAAGTTTAATATTGACATAAAAACAATATACTTTAAGCATACAAACAAAGCAATCATGTGTTCTCAAAATAACATGGCCAAAGAAAGCTATATCCCTAAAAATTCATATAGTCTGGCTATGTTCTATCTTCATCACACAAAGTATTTAATCATGCACAACCCCGATGAGAAGCCAAGCAATTGTTTCATACTTTCTATGTTCTCAAACCTTTTCAATCTTCACGCAATACATGAGTGTGAGCCATGGACATAGCACCATAGGAGGAATAGAATGGTGGTTGTGGAGAAGACAAAAAGGAGAAGATAGTCTCACATCAACTAGGCGTATCAATGGGCTATGGAGATGCCCATCAATAGATATCAACTTGAGTGAGTAGGGATTGCCATGCAACGGATGCACTAGAGCTATAAGTGTATGAAATCTCAACAAAAGAAACTAAGTGGATGTGCATCCAACTTGCTTGCTCACGAAGACCTTGGGCATTTTGAGGAAGTCTGAGGGAGTCCTGGATTAGGGGGTCTCCGGACAGCCGGACTATCTCCATTGGCCGGACTGTTAGACTATGAAGATACAAGATTGAAGACTTCATCTCGTGTCCAGATGGGATTCTACCTGGCGTGGAAGGCAAGCTAGGCAATACGAATATGGATATCTCCTCCTTTGTAACCGACCTTGTGTAACCCTAACCCTCTCCGGTGTCTATATAAACCGAAGGGTTTTAGTCCGTAGGACAACAATCACAACATACAATCATACCATAGGCTAGCTTCTAGGGTTTAGCCTCTCTGATTTCGTGGTAGATCTACTCTTGTACTACCTATATCATCAATATTAATCAAGCAGGACGTAGGGTTTTACCTCCATCAAGAGGGCCCGAACCTGGGTAAAACATCGTGTCCCTCGCCTCCTGTTACCATCCAGCCTAGACGCACAGTTCGGGACCCCCTACCCGAGATCCGCCGGTTTTGACACCAACATTGGTGCTTTCATTGAGAGTTCCTCTGTGTCGTCGCCGTTAGGCTTGATGGCTCCTACTATCATCGATAGCGATGTGGTCTAGGGTGAGACTTTTCTCCTCGGACAGATCTTCGTATTCGGCGGCTTTGCACTGCGGGCTAATTCGCTTGGCCATCTGGAGTAGATTGAAAGCTACACCCCTGGCCATCAGGTCAGATTTGGAAGTTTGAACTACACGGCCGACATCCACGGAGACTTGATCTTCGACGGATTCGAGCCACAGCAGGGCGCGCCGCACTGTCGCGATGGGTATGACCTAGCTCTGCCGCCGAACAGTACCCCAGAAGCCGTGCCCGCATCAGCTCTGACCCTTAGTTCGGAGCCAACTGCGCCAATCGAGGACGGGTGGTTAGACACCGCCTTAGGGGCTGCAGTATCAACGGCGATCGAGCCGAACACCAGCATACCCCTCTGCGCAGCCCGTGACTCCAAGGTGTCGGACCTTTTTTCTGACTCCGAACCGCCCGCGCCCCTGCCAATCGAATCCGATTGGGCGCAGATCATGGAATTCACCGCCGCGGATATCTTTCAGCACTCGCCCTTCGGCGACATTCTGAATTCACTAAGGTCTCTCTCTTTGTCAGGAGAGCCCTGGCCGGATTATGGCCAATGGGATTGGGATGCGGACGATGAAGAAATTCGACGCCCACCCACCACTCACTTAATAGCCACTGTCGATGACTCAACCGACATGCTCGACTTCGACTCCGAAGACATCGACGGTATGGACGACGATGCAGGAGGCGACGAGGAACCACCGCCCACAGGGCGCTGGACGTCCACTTCATCATATGACGTATACATGGTGGACACACCAAAAGATGACGATGACGAGGAACGGAAGGACGCACCAAAGGCTTGTTCCCTCGAGAAGCAGTTAAAACGGCGGCGCAAGCGCCGCCCCAAATCCCACCTCGGCAGAAATAACGATCATACAGACCCAGCGTTGGCGTATGGCGAACCACTGCCGGACCACGGCAATACGGAGAATCAAACCGAACAAACCAATTCTGTCAAAGATAATAGTCCGGACGACATAACGCCGGACAGGCACCCAGAGCAGCAGAATGCACGTCAAAGGCTTGTTGCCACCGCGAGGAGTCTGAAAAAGCAGAAGCAAAGGCTCAAGGCTGCGCAAAGACACACTCCAACTCAGATGGAGTAAAGTACTCAACACAGCAGCGAGGTACAGCGACAATCGCCCCACCAAGAGCTACCCAAAGCGGAAGTTGCTACCTGAATTCAATGAGGAGGCCTCAGACCCCCCACAACCAAAAATCAAAACAGCCACCTGGCCAGATAGACAACCTCACGGCCAACATCGAGCGGCAAACAACGCCACTCACAAGCCAATACGCGATCCACGCGAGGGCTCGCACCAAAAGGACGGCGCAACCAGATCCATCTATGGACCACACAAGCGTGCCCCAGCATACAGTGTAACACAACAAACATCTAAACAACGCGGTACACCCAGATACAGGGGTGCCGCACACCCCCTATGTTTCACCGATGAGGTGCTGGACCATGAATTTCTAGAAGGATTCAAACCCGTAAACATAGAGGCATACGACGGAACAACAGACCCTGGGGTCTGGATTGAGGATTATATCCTCCATATCCATATGGCTCGAGGAGATGATCTCCACGCCATCAAGTACTTACCCCTCAAGCTCAAAGGGTCAGCTCGTCACTGGCTTAAAGGCCTCCTCGAAAACTCAATTGGAAGCTAGGAAGAGCTCGAAGATGCTTTTCGGGCAAATTTCCAAGGGACTTATGTCCGACCTCCGGACACGGACGATTTGAGTCATATAACTCAACAACCCGGAGAGTTAGCCCGAAAACTTTGGAACAGGTTTCTTACTAAAAAGAACCAAATTGTTGACTATCCGGACGCCGAAGCCTTGGCAGCTTTTAAGCATAGCGTCCGTGATGAATGGCTCGCCAGACACCTCGGCCAAGAAAAGCCGAGATCAATGGCAGCATTAACAAGCCTCATGACCCGCTTTTGCGCGGGTGAGGACAGTTGGCTAGCCAGATGCAGCACCAGCGACCCCGGTACATCTAAAGTTAGAGATGGAAACGGGAAATCACGGCGCAATAGCAGTAACAAATGCCGGAATAAAGAAGACAGCACGAAGAGCACGACAATAAACGCCGGATTCAAAAGCTCTCGGCCAGGTCAGCAAAAGCCGCCCTCTAAAGGCGCCAGAGACGAATTGTCCAGCCTAAACAAAATTCTGGACCAAATATGTCAGATCCATAGCACCCCTGGTAAACCTACTAATTATGCCCACAGAGAATGTTGGGTCTTCAATCAGTCCGGTAAGCTCAACGCCGTACACAAAGGGGAGGATACACCAAGCGAAGACGAGGATGAGCCTCTCAAGCAAGACACTGGGGAACAAAAGAAATTTCCACCAGAAGTCAAAACAGTAAACGTGTTGCACGTGATCAAGGGAAGAAACAAAACGACACTCCCAGAAAAATATGCCCAAGGGCCTATCACCGCGGAGTCCTGCCACTGGTCGTCTCAACCGATCACTTTCGTCCATCGTGATTACTCAGCAAGTATTCGGCGTGCGGGATGGGCTGCCCTGGTATGAGACCCAATAATTGATGGATATAACTTCACACAAGTCCTGATGGACGGTGGCAGCAGTCTGAACCTGATATATTAGGATACAATCCGCAAAATGGGGATAGACCCAACAAAAATTTTCCATAGAAATACTACCTTTAAAGGAGTAATGCCAGGCCCAGGGGCTCATTGCACGGGCTCCCTGCTGCTAAAAGTTATATTCAGCTCCCCCGATAACTTCCGTAGCGAACATTTAACCTTCCACATCGCTCTGTTCCAAAGTGGCTATCAAGCACTACTCGGACGCGAAGCTTTCGCTCGCTTTAATGCAATACCGCACTACGCTTCCCTCACACTCAAGATGCCCGATCCATGTGGCATCATTACAGTAAACGGAAATATTAAGCGATCTTTGCGTGCCGAAGAGAGTGTGGCTGCCTTGGCAGCCGCACACTAAAAACGGCCTCACCAACTAAAGCATTTAACAGGTCATCAGGACCTCGGACACGGTTAGACGAGTCCGGCACAGCTATATGTAATTCATACCGGATCAATGGTCACACCCCTATACAAGGGGCTCAACGCGCGTAGACAAGTGGCAATTTTTTACTCATCTTGAATTATACTTGGTTCCCTTAAAAACTATCCTTTTGCACGACAACTTTTTCACCTAAGTTCCTCTCTTTTATAGATGATCATTGTGCTACACCCGTCCAGGATACGACACAACAGAGACACAGGCGCAGACGTGCAGCAGGGACCCGCTCCAAGGATTCTTTTTAGATTAAGACCCTGCGTAAACCTTTTTTACTGTCTCTTGTTGATACATATCCACCGAATTCTCAGCACAGTTGAGAAGGATGCTGACGTCTTGGCATGTGGCCACGTCAGAATAATGCACGTACCTGGACACAAGGGGCTTCTTACAAAGGGCACTATTTAGGCCCGGTTTATACCATAAAGACCGAATACCTTAGGGAGTGTTCGGCGTCGCGAGTTTGGCCTTATATGCATCAGCTCCGAATCATTGTCTTTGGTCAAATGTTGGGTTTGCCCGGCTCCTGTGTTTTGGTGCCTTACGTTCCGTTTTACCGGCTAAGGTAGCACCAGGAGAACTACTGCGATTGTGCCCTGGTTCATCCGGACGAGCACCTCAGTAGAGAAAGCCGAAAACTGACTGTCATGATATAGCGTGAGACTAGTCAACCACTCAGTGACCTATCGGAATGTTAGAATTCCTCCGCCATAACAAAGGGCCGTTTTTCGGCCAGGCATGTACGCACCCCGCGATCGGGAGAGTGCGGAGCCACCAGGGGCTATCTAGTAGCCCCACTGTCAAACTCCTATGGCTAAGTGAAAGTGTTAAAGAATTATAGTCCGGTTGCCTCGCTCGCTATGCTATCACCTCCTTAATAGGACCAAGACGTTGGGCTAAGTGTGAACACGCGTTTTTTGCGAGCACCTCCACATTATATGCGTGGGGGTTGAAGCCGACGGCTGCAATCTTTCAGGTTATACACATGTATACATAAACGGCCGCGCAGGAAGCATCATACTACTTTCAGACAAAAGTATAAACATAACCTTATAAAAACTTCATAAAAGCATTGTGCTTACAATGAGAATACATATCACTCAAACATAATATTCTTGGAGCACTAGGCCTCTATCAAACGAGCACCCTCGAGAACCTCCTCGAAATAGTGCTCGGCAGCCACCCGGCCTATGGCCGAACCCTACGCCGCAACAGTGGTAGCTTCCATCTCCGCCTAGTATGCTTTAACATGGGCAAGGGCCATCCGCGAGCCTTCTATGCACACCAACCTCTTCATCGCATTAATGCACGACACCGCATCAAGGAACTACTGCACTAAGCTGAAATAGTTGTTTGGCTTTGGCCTTTCCGGCCATAGCTGATCCACAACAGACCTCATGGCGAGTCCGGACAACCTATTCAGTTCGGCCCATTCGGCTAGCTGGTCTGTCAATGTAAGCGGACGCTCTGGAACGTGGAATTGCGTCCAGAACAGCTTGTCCACTTCACGATCTGTCTGACCTTGGAAATACTTGGCCGCATCGGCAGCGCTCGCCGCCAAATCCATATACGCATCTGCCGAACTCCACAGTCGATCCAGAGGGGCATACCGTGGATCTCCGAACTTCCTCCGTAACATGAAGGGTTTCCCAGCCGCAATATCCTCGGCTTCCCGCAGCTCCTCCTTCTTCGCTCTCATAGCAGAATGGGTGTCTTTGTCCGCCGCCGTGGCCTTCTCAAGGTCCATTGCCTTCGCTCGGTTTTCTTTTTCAAGGACCCGACAACGATCGGCAGTGTCTTTTAATTCTACGGCCATCTTGGCCATCTTCTCTTGGCTCTCGCAATGTGCGGCCTTCTCGGCTTTCAACTCTTCAGCCGCCTTCAAAGCAGCCGCATTACTAATCCTCGCTTGTTACTTGGCTCGGGCAAGTTCTGCCCGCAAGGCTTCTACGGTGGCAGCTCCATCTGCAGTCACAACATATTAAAGATACTGGCATCATGCTGCTCTTACTATGTGGCATTCACCGGATAATAACACTTACCATGTGCCTCGTCAAGCCTCTTATTAACAAGCTCAATGTCGGCGTCTGCCGCATCCAGTTGTTGTTTTAATTTGGCAAACTCACTAGTTCGGCTAGCCACCGGAGCTTCCACCACCTGCACATAGGGGCAGTCTGGTTATTGCCTGGGAATATGATCCTCTGTTCGCCACCGTTCTCGACGACAACCAGTCTCAGGGGCTACTATCTACACAGGGCACACCTAACATGTGCAGTACTATCACACTTTATATCACGTACCTCAAAGCCTGTCAGTAGACTCATAAAGGCTTCATGTAATACGCTTTCGGCGGACGAGATTCTCTCCATCACCGTACCCATCAGCATACGGTGTTCTTCTGAGATGGCCGCTTGCCCCACCAACTCCCTCAGAACGTCCGACCGCACACCAGACGGGGCCGGACTCTTTTGTATGCTCTCTTTGGGAGCCGGACACTGGGGACTTCGGGGTCTACGGGATTATCTTCTGGCCTCACCGGATCCGGAGAGGCCCTCCGTGACGACACTTCGGGGTCGCCCGCTTCTGGAGCGGAGGAGTCTGGGGGAGGCGTTTCGCTCTCCATCATCTCTGGAAGAACATCCCCCGAAGACGAGCTCATTTGAGAGGGGCTAAGGCCCTAACTGCAAGATATATGCGGTGGTTATTTTCTCAGAGAAAAAAGATAGCACACCTTTACTACTAAAGTATTTTGGATCACTTACACTCGTTGGAGGGCTGATCCCCCCGCGGACTTTGTGCGGCAAAAGCACCCCCCAAGACAGGACCCTCAGTGGGAGACTTCTTCTCCCGTTTGGAGGCTTCGGCTTCCGGATCCTCGGAAGCAGTCCTTTTCCTCCCCCGGTCGTCCTCCTTCATGGAGACGCTCGTTCCCTCGGTTGGAACGGGCAGCGATGGGGGCCCGCATCTGCCCGTATTATCCCCCTGGTATCTTCCTTAAAGGGCTCTGGGCAAGGTGCGACCTCGAGCATCTTTTCCAATACCGAATTTTCCAAACCCTCAGGGAGAGAGGCCAAACACCGAATCATCTTCACCTTTGTTAGCCAGTCCTGGTCAAAAAGCGAACTCTCAGAAATAACTTCGAATAAAAGATAGTGTGTTCGGCTAGAGGATTTCTTACTTGTTCGGCGACACGGTTACTGCTCAGGACCACGTCCTCGGTAATATCCAGACATTCTACTTGAGGTCCGAAGAATGACTTGTACATCTCCTCGTGCGTCAGGCCGAGGAAACTTTGAATGGCACGTGGTCCCTCTGGGTTGAAGGGGCCGGCGTTTGCAAGGCTGGACTTGACGAACCAGCATAACTTATATTACCGCAACCAAATTAAAATCTCCCTCAAAGAGATCTCGGATGCGACTTTGCAGTGTTTGCACGTCCTTGGCTAGACCCCAGCTCAGACCTCTACTAATCCATGACATCAGTTGTGGTGGGGGGCCCGAGCGGAAAGCGGGGCAGCTGCCCACTTGGCACTTCTGGGAGCCGTGACGTAAAACCACTCCCATTGCCATAATTCGGACACCTATGGAAAGGAACCTTTCGGCCATGGAGCTCCTGCCATCTTGCCTATTGATGCACCTCCGCACGCTGCATGTTGCCCCTCGATCATCTTCGGCTTTACTTCAAAGGTCTTGAGCCACAGGCGAAGTGAGGGGTAACACGGAGGAAGGCCTCAGACATGACAATAAATGTCGAGATGTGGAGAAAGGAGTCCGGAGCTAGATCGTGGAAATCTAGCCCGTAATAGAACATCAAACCCCTGACGAAAGGATCCAGAATGAGGCCTAGACCTCGGAGGAAGTGGGAGACAAACACAACGTTCTCGTTGGGTTCGGGAGTAGGGACGATCTGCCCTCGAGTAGGCAGCCGATGTGAAACCTTGGCGGTCACGTATCTGGCCTCCCTCAACTTCTTAATATCCTCTTCCATAACAGAGGAGGGCATCCATCGGCCTTGAAGGCTGGATCCGGACATGGTTGAAGATCCGGAGCACCTAACCTAGGCTTTGGGTGTTAGAACTCGAGGCGGGGGAAGGGTTCGATTGAGCACGAGAGGGAAAAAGTGAAAACCTTGTCCCCTTATAAAGGGGGTGAATATCAAGCGTCCTCTCCATAGCCGTTTGGGACTTGCCTATAATCTAGGAGTCCTAGACACGGTTGGGTTACCCACGACCGCATTAATAAGAACCCGTAATTCGGGGAACACGGTCTCCGCTTCGGCAAGACGTGTCAAGAAACCGCCTCGCGTTATGTGTGGAGCTGGTTAAAAGAAACGATTTGAATAATCACCGGGCCATGACATAACGTCATGTTGCCAAAACAAGCCAGCAAATTAGATCTGCGAAAAAATTATTCTCTCTGCGGTGGAATGTGGAACTTATTTTGCAGGGTCAGACACTATCCTCGTATTCAAATTCTTCCGTGATGTATTCGGAGAAGGAACCCCCTTGCAATGCCGAAGATAATACTGCGCGCCGGACTCATCGTCATTGAAGCCTGGTTCAGGGGCTACTGAGGGAGTCCTGGATTAGGGGGTCTCCGGACAGCCGGACTATCTCCATTGGCCGGACTGTTAGACTATGAAGATACAAGATTGAAGACTTCGTCTCGTGTCCGGATGGGACTCTACTTGGCGTTGAAGGCAAGCTAGGCAATACGAATATGGATATCTCCTCCTTTGTAACCGACCTTGTGTAACCCTAACCCTCTCCGGTGTCTATATAAACCGAACGGTTTTAGTCCGTAGGACAACAATCACAACATACAATCATACCATAGGCTACCTTCTAGGGTTTAGCCTCTCTGATCTCGTGGTAGATCTAATCTTGTACTACCTATATCATCAATATTAATCAAGCAGGACATAGGGTTTTACCTCCATCAAGAGGGCCCGAACCTGGGTAAAACATCGTGTCCCTTGCCTCCTGTTACCATCCAACCTAGACGCACAGTTCGGGACCCCCTACCCGAGATCCGCCAGTTTTGACACCGACAAAGCCCATCATTGGAATATACAAGCCAAGTTCTATAATGAACATTCCCACTAGTATATGGAAGTGACAAAAGAGGAGACTCTCTATCATGAAGATCATGGTGCTACTTTGAAGCACAAGTGTGGAAAAACGATGGTAACATTGTCCCTTCTCTCTTTTTCTCTCATTTTTTTATTTTTTTATTTTTTTTATTTGGGCCTTTTCTCTTTTTTTATGGCCTCTTTTTTTCGTCCGGAGTCTCATCCCGACTTGTGGGGGAATCATTGTCTCCATCATCCCTTCCTCACTGGGACAATGCTCTAATAATGAAGATCATCACACTTTTATTTACTTACAACTCAAGAATTACAACTCGATACTTAGAACAAAATATGAATCTATGTGAATGCCTCCGGCGGTGTACCGGGATGTGCAATGAATCAAGAGTGACATGTATGAATGAACTATGAGAGGTGGCTTTGCCACAAATACGATGTCAACTACATGATCATCCAAAGCAATATGACAATGATGGAGCGTGTCATAATAAACGGAACGGTGGAAAGTTGCATGGCAATATATCTTGGAATGGATATGGAAATGCCATAATAGGTAGGTATGGTGGCTGTTTTGAGGAAGGTATATGGTGGGTGTATAGTACCGGCGAAAGTTGTGCGATACTAGAGAGGTTAGCAATAGTGGAAGGGTGAGAGTGCGTATAATCCATGGACTCGACATTAGTCATAAAGAACTCACATACTTATTGCAAAAATATATTAGTTATCGCAACGAAGTACTACGTGCATGCTCCTAGGGGGATAGATTGGTAGGAAATGACCATGGCTCGTCCCCGACCGCCACTCATAAGGAAGACAATCAAAAAATAAATCATGCTCCGACTTCATCACATAATGGTTCACCATACATGCATGCTACGGGAATCACAAACTTTAACACAAGTATCCCTCAAATTCACAACTACTCCACTAGCATGACTCTAATATCACCATCTTCATATCTCAAAAAAATCATAATGCATCAAACTTCTCATAGTATTCAATGCACTTCATATGAAAGTTTTTATTATATCCCTCTTGGATGCCTATCATATTAGGACTAAATTCATAACCTAAGCAAATTACCATTTTGATTAGAGACTCCAAAAATGATATGAGTGAAGCATGAGAGTTCAACAATTTCTTCAAAATAAAACTACCGCCGTGCTCTAAAAAGATATAAGTGAATCACTAGAGCAAATGACAAACTACTCCAAAAGATATAAGTGAAGATCAATGGGTAGTTGAATAATTATGCAACTATGTGAAGACTCCTTCTCATAAATAAAGTTTCAGATCTTAAGTACTTTATTCAAACAGAAAGAAAAATAAAATAAAATGACATTGCAAGGATAGCACATACGTTGTGAAGAAGCAAAAACTTAGGTTCAACCAAAACTGACTGATCATTGTTGAAGAAGAAAGGTGGGATGCCTACTGGGGCATCCCCAAGCATAGATGCTTGAGACTTCTTGGAATATTAACTAGGGATGCCTTGGGCATCCCCAATGTTGAGCTTTTGTGTCTCCTTAATTCCTTTCATATCGCGGTTTCCGTAAATCTTAAAAGCTTCATCCACAGAAAACTCAATAAGAACTCGTGAGATAGGTTAGTATAAATCCATGCAAAACCTTATCATTATCTATTGTAGAAAAACACTAAAATTATAATTTGACATTGCATACTAAGTGCCTCTGCATATTTAATAGTCCTATCCTCAAATAGAATAATTAAACAATCAAACATATGCAGACAACGCAAACATAACAGCAATCTGTCTAAACAGAATAGTTTTTAAAGAATGCAAGAGGAATCATACTTCCCTAACTCCAAAAACTCTAAAAAATTACCACACTGTAGATAATTTGTTGTTACTGATTGTGTAAAAATTTCAAGATTTTATTATGTTCATACTATTCACAAATATTCAAAACATAACAACAAACTTTCTGTTTTTAAAACAGCAACATATGGACTTGCAAAATAAGCATGGTAAAGGCTATACTTGACCTTTTTATTGAACTAAAAGATGCAAAACATTACTATAAATAACAGCAAGAAAATCCTAATAAAACAAAATGACGCTCCAATCATAAAAGACTCAAATCATACAAGACGCTGCAAGCAAAACACATATCATGTGGTGAATAAAAATATAGCCTCAAGTAAAGTTACCGATAAACAAAGACGAAAGAGGGGATGCCATCCGGGGCATCCCCAAGCTTAGATGCTTGGTTGTCCTTTAATATTACCTTGGGGTGACTTGGGAATCCCCAAGCTTAGGCTCTTGCCACTCCTTATTCCGTAGTCCATCAAATCTTTACCCAAAACATGAAAACTTCACAACACAAAACTTTACCAGAAAACTCGTAAGCTCCGTTAGTATAAGAAAATAAATCACCACTATTTGTACTGTTGTGAACTCATTCTAAATTCATATTGGTGTAATATGTACTGTATTAAAACTTCTCTATGGTTCATACCCTCCGATACTACTCATAGATTCATCAAAATAAGCAAACAACACATAGAAAACAGAATCTGTCAAAAACAAAACAGTCTGTAGTAATTTGTAACTCTCGAATACTTATGTAAATTCTAAATTTCTAAAAAATTAGGACAGCCTGAGAAATTTGTTCATTAATCTTCTTCAAAAAGAATTAGTATTTTATCACGCTTCTGTTAAAAATGATAATTGTTTTCCTGAGCTCAAAAGTTTGTGTTTTTCAGCAAGATCAAATCAACTATCTCCGTAAGCCATCCCAAATGTCTTACTTGGCACTTTATTGAAGCAAAAGCTATAAAACATAATTAATACAGTAGCCTAATCATGTGGACACACACAAACAGTAGGTATAATGTAGCGACCCGACCTCAGATGGTCAAGTCTCTGTGCTTCAGTGTCATCCCTGGATCGGTAATGCTAACACACACAATACTCGAAGGGAACTGAGATGATTCATGCTAGAAACTTCCGTGTGCAGCCACAAGCTATTATGGGATCTAGGATAGTTGAGTAAGTTACGTGAAGCTTTTGAAGAGGTGGATCAACAGGTAGTGGGTTTTGTAGGTTTGGTATGGTCTACCTGGAGTAGAGAGTTAATGTTTCTGAAAGACTGTGTCTCGGTCATCCGTTTCTCAAACACCATGTAGTGCGAGAAATCCAACGGTGGCGATAGAGTCTTGTGGGGAAAAGTGCGCAAACCTCTGCAGAGTGTACAATCTAGTCATGGTTAGCCGTGTCCCCGGTTATGGACAATCTTGAGTATCTAGTACTTGGGTTATCACATGTATCTCATCACTCTTAATTAATATTGTTGGGTTGTTAATTACTTTAATTGGGATTGAGTTGGGGTTACCTTCTCAATGTTGTTCAACCACCATGATAGTTAAATTTAAAATCTATTCCTTTGTTGTAGGGAAAAATTGGCTTTTCGCAAAACTGTAACCGTAGAGCTTTCCACCAGCCAAATATGCATGTAGTGATAGCATTATTCTGTTCTTGCTCTACCGTGTTACATTGCCAGCATATTCCATGTACTGACCCGTTCTCGGGCTGCAACATATTATGTTACAGACTTTTCAGATGAGGAGTAAGGTTCGTTAGGTCGTTGCCGTGCAGCTCAGCTATGCCGTTGGAGTTGATGGACTCACTTTATCTTCCAAGCCTTCCGCTGTTATCGCATTAGATGGCCTTAAGCCATATTATTGTAATAAGTTCTCTCTTGAGACATTCAATGTAATAAGTGTGTGATTGCTACTCTGTTATAAATCCTTCGAGTACTGTGTGTGTCAGCATTACCGATCCAGGGATGACACTGAAGCACAGAGACTTGACCATCTGAGGTCGGGTCGCTAGAAGATGGTATCAGAGCACATGCTGAGTGTAGGACACAACCACTAAGCTAAAGCCATAGATCACTATTCTCTTCTCATTTCTGACTCCTCTCCATTTTCTACTCTTTAGGATGGCGGATGCAAGGAACAAGTTTGCACAACCGGAGGAAGAAACACCTTTTGGACGCCACTTGAAGGAAGTCACTAGGTACTTGAACATTGGAATACCAAGCTTCACCGGGACGTACAATGCCACCTTACCAGAAGAGGAGCGCTGGATGATGCAAGTACAAGTTCCAGGAAGGACGTTCTCGCCAGTCACTAAACCCATAGAGTTTTCCTTCGATGCACCAACCTGGAGTTTAGGAAAGAGTATGGCAGCTCACATCACCATGGGACGCATTGGAGAAGTATACAACAGGGAACTCAAGGACACTATCTACCAGATATGTGGGCGCCGAGACGAGCAATGGGAAGTGATCAGCACCAAGAAGGATAGATCCATTGCAGCTTTCATCCAGGAGTTAAACCAGCACATTCGACATCAGCAGAACCAGATGTGCGCGGACATGATGGACTTGAAGAAAGCGAAGAGTAGGATCATCGAGCTGGAGGAAGAACTCAAGTTTACACTCGATGGATATGAGGAGGAAATCTAGATACTACTGGAGAAGAATGATGACCTAGTTAAGAAGATTGGAGTATTCATGGGAGGACCAGCACCGGGAGTAGAAGACGATGATTCCACTTTCCCGGACAATTACATCATCATCGACGACACTGATTCTGATCCTAGTGAGGATGACTTTGAAGACGAAGCTGGAGCAGACATCATGGAGTCTTCCACCGATCAAAATTTCTAGATGACCACCATATATTATTAGTATCCACCCATGTATTTAGTAGTAGTTGAGCACTTTTGCAATAGTTCTAGACCGCTTGTATGCCCTTGCTTGATTAATTGAGTGAAATGATTGTGTTTGTCTCATGTGCATATGGGTAGTGCTTTCTCATTAGACCCCTTTTCTATTCTAATCTCTTCCATCTAAAACCCATCAGATGCCTCTGAGACGTGACACCAGTTTTGCCTTCCCGTCGGAGCTCACCCAGTTGATCCAGCAACAGAATACTTTGATGCAATTGCTAGTTCAGAACCAGGGCAACAACAACAACAACAACAACCCGCCACCAGTGGACAACCTAGCCCGCTTTCTAAGGTTACAACCACCGGTGTTTTCCAGTAGCACCGAGCCTATAGTTGCAGATGATTGGCTCCGCAGGATTGGAAGGGAGTTAACCACTGCAGGATGCACTGATGCTGAGAAGGTGCATTTTGCCGCACATCAGTTGGATGGACCAGCAACATCATGGTGGGAGAATTACACTGTCACCTACCCCATAGCCACGGTGACATGGGACAAATTTCAGCAAGCTTTCCGCACAGCTCATTTCTCCACTGGAGCTATGCAGATGAAGAAGCGTGAGTTTCGCAACTTACGCTAGGGGAACCGTACTATGGCTCAGTACGTGGATGAGTTTAGCAAGTTATCTCACTATGCCCCTGATGATGTGGCCACAGATGCCGCGAAGCAAGAGAAGTTTATGGAAGGGCTAAATGATGAGATGAGTATGCAGTTGATGGTAGCCACCTTCAACAACTACCAGGAGTTGGTAGATAAGGCTCTTATGATTGAAGGGAAGCAGCAGCAGATTGAGAGCCGTAAGAGGAAGTATGGACAAGGGAAGTATAACTCAGGAGCTCAGCAGAAGCGTCATCTAACCCCGAACTCGGGAGGACTTGTTCATAACCATGGAGGTCACAACCACACTAGAGGAGGATCACATAACCACAATGGTGCTAAGAATGGAAATGGGGACGGAGCTAAGAACAATCAGAACCACTCCAACCCAGCCACACCCGCCAAAAGAGACCTAAGTCAAGTTACTTGCTTTAAGTGCGGGAAGACAAGGCACTATGACAATGATTGCCCTGAAGGAAGGAATGGAAACGAAAATGGGAGCGCTGGAAAGAGGCCTAATCCATTCAACAAAGGACAAGTGAACCACGTTAACGTGGAGGAGGTTGAAGAGCAGCCGGACGCGGTAATAGGTAAGTTTTTGGTTAAGTCATTTACCGCTCTTGTTCTTTTCGATACTGGTGCATCACATTCATACATATCAAGGGGATTCGTAGATAAGTTTAAACTACCAACCCAAACCCTTAGGACCCCTCTCCTAGTAAGTTCACCTGGAGCAGAGTACATGGCTAGCCGATGGTGCGACCAGATATCCCTAACCATTGGTACACATGTTTTTCCGTCCGACCTAATTATCTTGGAGTCACAAGGATTGGATGTGATATTAGGTATGGACTGGATGTCAAAGTATGGAGGAAGTATTGACTATGCTAATAAGTCGATTTATCTCACCACCCCGGAGGGAAAAAGGATTAAGTATGTATCTAGGCATGTGCCTAGGAGGAGCCAAGTGAATGCCCTCACGGGAGTTGTTCAGGAGGAAGTGCCTGTAGTGAACGACTATCCGGATGTTTTTCCAGAGGAGTTACCAGGCAATCCACCGGATAGAGACATTGAGTTTTTGATAGAGCTATTGCCAGGGACAGGGCTAATATCCAAGAGACCCTATCGGATGCCCGCAAATGATCTGGAGGAAATTAAGAAACAGATCAAGGAGTTATTGGAGAAAGGTTACATTCAAAGAAGCTCGGTATCTTGGGGAGCCCCAGTACTTTTGGTTGAGAAGAAGGATAAATCCCTAAGGATGATTGTTGATTATCGGGCTTTGAATGAAGTGACGATCAAGAATAAGTACCCACTGCCGATGATCAATGATCTGTTCGATCAGCTGCAAGGAGCTAAAGTGTTTTCGAAGATTGATCTACAATCGGGATACCATCAGTTGAAAATTCGAGAGAAGGATATACCAAAGACAGTGTTCACCATGCGGTATGGATTATATGAATATACGGTCATGTCGTTTGGACTGACTAACGCCCCTGCCTATTTTATGAGCATGATGAACAAGGTGTTCATGGAATATCTGGATAAGTTTTTTGTGGTGTTTATTGATGATATTATGGTATACTCGAAGAATGAAGAGGAGCACAAGGAGCATTTGCGATTAGTTCTCGAGAAACTCAGGGAACACCAGTTGTATGCTAAGTTCAGCAAATGCGAATTTTGGCTGAAGGAAGTCAGATTCCTTGGACATGTTATATCAGGAGAAGGTATAGCAGTAGACCCCAGCAAGGTTTAGTCAGTCACTGAATGGTTGGCACCCACTTCAGTTAGCGAGATCTGCAGTTTCCATGGACTCGCAGGATACTACCGGAGATTCACTGAGAGTTTTTCCGAGATTGCAAAGCCAATGACTGAACTATTGAAGAAGGATACTAAGTTTAAATGGACAGAAGATTGTGAGGCAAGTTTTTAGGAGTTGAAGAAACGTTTGACTACAGCCCCAGTGCTAACACTGCTAGATATACATAAGGAGTTCCAAGTATATTGCGACGCCTCCCGCTTAGGACTTGGATGTGTGCTTATGCAGGACGAAAGAGTTGTTTCGTATGCCTCACGACAACTAAAACCTCATGAGTTGAACTATGCCACGCATGATTTGGAGTTAGCAGCCGTAGTGCATGCATTGAAGACTTGGAGACATTACCTTATTGGAAACCGTTGTGATGTGTACACGGATCATAGGAGTTTGAAGTACATTTTCACACAGAAGGAGCTGAACCTTAGACAGAGGAGATGGTTGGAGCTTATAAAGGATTATGATATGAAGCTACACTATCATCTCGGAAAGGCCAATGTTGTAGTAGACACTTTGAGCCAAAAGAGTTATGCTAATATCCTTGAAAGTAAGGGATTGCCGAAGGAGTTAGCAGAGGATATCATGGAACTTCGATTGGAGATTGTTCTAAGAGGTTTCGTTGCAACAATGGAGGTTCAGTCCACATTGTTGGGAAAGATTCGAGAGGCTTAGAAGGATGACAAAGAGATTGCCGAGATAAAGGAGAAGATGAGCACAGGAAAGGCCAAGGGTTTTCGTGAGGATGAGCACGATACCTTATGGTTTGAGGACCGAGTTTATGTACCCAATGACCCAGAGATCAGGAAGCTAATACTTCAGGAAGCTCATGACTCACCATACTCGATTCACCCCAAAAACACCTAGATGTATTTGGATTTGAAGGAACATTTCTAGTGGACTGGTATGAAGAAGGATATCGCCGAATATGTAGTCGTATGTGATGTTTTCCAAAGGGTAAAAGCAGAGCATCAGAAGCCAGCAGGACTGTTATAGCCTATGCCGATACCCAAATGGAAGTGGGATAAACTTGGCATGGATTTTATCACCGGATTGCCCAGAACCAAAGTAGGATATGATTCTATATGGGTAGTAGTTGATCGCTTGACCAAAGTGGCTCACTTTATCCCAGTGAAAACCACCTATACGAGTGCGAAATTGGCCAAGATATATATGTCCAGGATCGTATGTCTACATGGAGTTCCGAGGACCATCGTATCAGATAGAGGAACACAGTTTACTTCAAAGTTTTGGCATCAGTTACACCAGACTTTGGGAACAAGATTGGAGTTCAGTACAACGTTTCACACGCAGACGGATGGACAGACTGAGAGAGTCAATCACATTTTGGAGGACATGTTGAGAGCATGTGCGCTAGATTATGGATCTAGCTGGGATGACAATTTGCCTTATGCAGAGTTCTCATACAACAATAGCTACCAAGCCAGTTTAAAGATGGCACCCTTTGAAGCTCTGTATGGACACAGATGCAGAACGCCGTTGATGTGGGATGAGGTAGGAGACCGGCAGTTGTTTGGACCAGACTTGATCAAGGAGTCTGAGGATAAGGTTAAACTAATTCGTGATAGACTGAAGATTGCTCAGTCCAGGCAGAAGAGTTATGCAGACTTGAAAGGCAAGGAGGTAACCTATTAAATTGGAGATAGAGCATATCATCGAGTATCACCCTTGAGAGGAGTGAAACATTTTGGAGTTAAGGGAAAGTTAGCCCCGAGATTTGTAGGACCGTATCGTGTTTTGGAACGGATGGGTGAAGTTGCCTACAAGTTGGAATTACCTGAAGGATTGTCAGGAGTTCACGATGTATTCCACGTTTCACAGCTGAAGAAGTGCCATGCTGAGATGGCCAAAATACTGTTAAGAGATACAGTACCCTTGGAGGCGATTCAGTTGGACAGTGATTTGACTTATGAGGAGAAGCCAGTTAAGATTCTTGAGTTTGCCAGCCGAGTCACCCGCAGCAAGGTTATCAAGTTTTGCAAAGTTCAGTGGAGCCACCATACCGAGGATGAAGCTACCTGGGAACGAGAGGATGATCTACTCAAAGACCACCAGCACCTATTTTCTAGCCAACCCGAATCTCGAGGGCGAGATTCATCGTAAGGGGGGTAGGTTTGTAGCATCCCAAATTTTCAATTTGGAATGTTATACATAGCTCATTCATGCATATCATATTTTATTGCATTCCCGTTCTGCAATCCTCGAAATCCTAAGCAACTCAAGGACCCTCGGAGAGAGTTGGGGATTTCCTGGGTCTCATATTTGATTTTTATCAAATAATGAAACAGGGATTTTGATTTTAATAATTTTTCTCTCCAAAAAATATTTCATATTAAAAAAATAAATGAGGGGAGATAATATGACTTCTCCAAAATAATTGAAATATTGGAGGAAAAATATTAAAATCATTTATTTGATTTTATTCAATTTTATTTGGATCTTATTTGCATTAGAAAAATTGCATGTTTCCAAATTGCATTTTTAGGGCCAAGAAAATGTTCATCTCATTCTAAATATTTTATTTAGACGGTGAAAATTTGTTTTGGCATTTTTAGATTTTTATTTTATTTTCTAGGATTTTATTTCTGTCGGCGAAATTATTTTAAAAAAAATCTCGAGCCGACTGGGCCGAGACCCAGCCGGGCCGCCGGCCCAAATTGCTGTCGCCGCCTTCCTCGCGCGCGTGCGCCGCCGCCGCCGAGCTCGGACAGGAGTCCGAGCCGGACTCCGCCTCCGCCGCGCCTTGCCCCTCCTCCAAGCTGCCCCCCTTTATATACGCGCCTCCCCGGACCCCCACCACCACACCACCGCCGCCGCCCACGCCAGCCGCCGCCGCCCGCGCCTGCTGCTGCCGTCGCCGTGCCTCGCTGCCGCCACCGCCGGCGAGTCCCGCCGCCCCTTGAGCCGCCGCCCCGCCACCCAACACCGCGACACCGGAGCCCCTCGCCGGAGGTACCGCGCCAGATCCGAACCGCTGGTTTTTTAAAAAACCGTTCGGTTTTTTGGAAACCCTAGATCGTTTTTTAGATCAGTTCACCGGTTTTTCTCGGTTCTTCTATTCAGCGGACGTTCGTCCGTACGTTCGTTTAAACGAATGCTTTTCGCCCGTTAGTTATAGCTAACGAACGCTCGTTCGTTAGTCTGTTCGTCGGTTTTCTTTTATCGGATTTATCTGCGATTATTTCCGGTCACGATTTCTGATCCGACCTTAGTTTCTGTTTATCTTTTCGCTCGTTAGTCGGAATCAGGCGATTCAAGCGCCTAGATCTTCATCTCGAGACCCTCTTTCTGTTTAATCAACTTAAACAAGATTTTGGTACTGTAAAATTTGACCTTAGTTTAGATTAGTAAACGGATCTTGTTTCTTTTGCCGTTTGAGTTTCGTTGCTTCGTTTGATTTGATTCTTTTTGCAAACCGGAGTTCTTAAGTTGAACTTTTTGGTCAACCTCTCTTATTTGTGTTTTTCTTGTAGCTTATGTATGTTATTGTTTTTTTGCGATAGAACACCCGGAGCGCGGAGCGTGCTACTATGAATCCCTAGGTTTTGCGGATCGTCAGCAAGGCAAGTAACACTTTGATCATATCCCTTTATCACCCAGTTTTTATGCATTAGTTCCAATCCTCAAACATTGCATGATTAGGATGCCATTAATTTGTGGGTTGGGAAGTAGTTGATGAGGTGGAACCTATTGCCCTATTACTATCAAACGCTTGGGAGTTACTTCTGCGCGTTGCTTATATTGCTATGCTATGCTCGTAGACGTGCTTCGGGTTTGAGTGAAATCCCTGACAGATGTGAGATTGTTAATTAATGGTTCAACTTAAGGTGGCAACTTGAATACACATCTGGGTGGATTGAGGCACCTGGGGAACCCAGTGTTCTCTGTTTTTTTTGGAAATCCCAGGGTACCCGTGTGATCTTCCTATGGACCGCCACCCAGGCTCAAAGGGAACTGAGATGATTCATGCTAGAAACTTCTGTGTGCAGCCACAAGATATTATGGGCTCTAGCATAGTTGAGTAAGTTACGTGAAGCTCTTGAAGAGGTGGATCAGCAGGTAGTGGGTTTTGTAGGTTTGGTATGGTCTACCCGGTGTAGAGAGTTAATGTTTCTGAAAGACTGTGTCTCGGTCATCTGTTTCTCAAACACCATGTAGTGCGAGAAATCCAACGGAGGCGATCGAGTCTTGTGGGGAAAAGTGCGCAAACCTCTGCAGAGTGTACAATCTAATCATGGTTAGCCGTGTCCCCGGTTATGGACAATCTTGAGTATCTAGTACTTCGGTTATCACATGTATCTCATCACTCTTAATTAATATTGTTGGGTTGTTAATTACTTTAATTGGGATTGAGTTGGGGTTACCTTCTCAATGTTGTTCAACCACCATGATAGTTAAATTTAAAGTCTATTCCTTTGTTGTAGGGAAAAATTGGCTTTTCGCAAAACTATAACCGTAGAGCTTTCCACCAGCCAAATATGGATGTAGTGATAGCATTATTCTGTTCTTGCTCTACTGTGTTACATTGCCAGCATATTTCATGTGCTGACCCGTTCTCAGGCTGCAACATATTATGTTGCAGACTTTTCAGACGAGGAGTAAGGTTCGTTAGGTCATTGCCGTGCAGCTCAGCTATGCCGTTGGAGTTGATGGACTCACTTTATCTTCCAAGCCTTCCGCTGTTATCGCATTAGATGGCCTTAAGCCATATTATTGTAATAAGTTCTCTCTTGAGACATTCGATGTAATAAGTGTGTGATTGCTACTCTGTTATAAATCCTTCGATTACTATGTGTGTCAGCATTACCGATCGAGGGATGACACTGAAGCACAGAGACTTGACCATCTGAGGTCGGGTCGCTACATATAAATATTGGGTTGTCTCCCAACAAGCACTTTTCTTTATTGCCTTTTTAGCTAGGCATGATGATTTCAATGATGCTCACATAAAATAAAGGAATTGAAACATAAAGAGAGCATCATGAAGAATATGACTAGCACATTTAAGTCTAACCCACTTCCTATGCATAGGGATTTTGTGAGCAAACAATTTATGTAGCGACCAGATTTCAAACGGTCCAATCGCTGTGCTCCGGTGTCATCCCTGGATCAGTAATGCTGACACCACACAGTACTTGAAGGATTTATAACAGAGTAGCAATCACACACTTATTACATCGAGTGTCTCAAAAGAGAACTTACTACAATAAATATGGCTTAAGGCCATCTAATAACGATAACAGCGGAAGGCTTGGAAGATAAGTGAGTCCATCAACTCCAACGACATCACTGAGTATAGAACCACGACCTAATGGCACCTTAATCGTCGTCTGAAAAGTCTGCAACATTAATGTCGCAGCCCAAAACAGGTCAGCACATGGAATATGCTGGCAATGTAACACATAGAGAGTAATGGAATAAAATAGGCTATTCTATATGCATATATGGCTGGTAGAAAGCTCTATGGTTACAGTTTTGCGTAAAGCCAATTTTTCGCTACTGCAAAGGAATAAATTTTATTTAACTAGCATGGTAGTTGTTAAACATTGAGAATGGTTGACAGCATTCTCAATCCCAATTAAGCATTATCATTAAAAACCCAACAATTAACTTTAGAGTAACATGATGAGATTCACATGATAATCCAGGTACTAGATACTCAAGATGTCCATAACCGGGGACACGGCTAACCATGATTAGTTTATACAATCTATAGAGGTTTGCGCACTTTTCCCCACAAGACTCGATCTCCTCCGTTGGTTTTCTCGCACTGCATGGTGTTTGAGAAACGGATGACCGAGACATAGTCTTTCAGAAGCGCTAGCACCTTACGAACGGGTAGACCGCACCAACCTACATCCCCTACATCTGCTAGTCTACCACTGTAAGAGTTCGCATGACTTAATCAACTATGCTAGAGCCCATAGTAGCTTGTGGCTGCACACGGAAGTTTCTAGTATGAATAATCTCATGATCCCTTTGAGACTGGGTGGTGGTCCAAAAGAAAACAGGCAATCGCTGGAATACCCAGGTGCCACAATCCACCCAGATGTGTGTTTAGGTTGCCACCTTAAATAAACCATTAATTAACAAAGCTCACATCTGTCATGGATACACTCACCCAATCCACGTCTACTAGCATAGCATAGCAATAATAAGCAAACGTAGAGTAACTCCCAAAGGTTTGATAATAAACAGGTAATAGGTTCTACCTCAACTACTCCCCAAACCCACAATTTAATTAGATCCTAATCATGCAATGTGTGAGGATTGATCTAATGCAATAAAACTAGGTAGTAGGAGGTATGATCAAAGTGTTACTTGCCTTGCTGATGATCCGGGAAACCTAGCGATTCGAAGTAGCAAGCGGCGCACTCCGGGTACTCTATCGCAAACAAACAAACGTACAATAAGTTAATGAACGAGGACAAACAAACGTACAACAAGTTAATGAACGAGGCAATTTTTACAGTGGCAAAAACTTGTTTGAGTTGGTTAAACGGAAAGAGGGTTTCGAGACAAAACTCCAGGCGCTTGAATCACCTCATTCCGATAAACGAGCAAAAAGTTAAACTAGAACGAACATCGGATCAGAGATCGCGATCAAAAAAACCGCGGATTTAATCCGAGAAAAAGAAAAAACAACGAACAGTTAATGAACGAACGTTCATTAACAGAAACTAAACGAAAAACGCGTTCATTAAAATGAATGGACGAATGGGCGCTCGCTAAATAAATAAACCGGAAAAAAACCGCTCTATTTATTTAAAAAAACGGAACTAGGGTTTTAAAAAAACTAAATCATTTTCTTCCAAAAACCGGCCGCCGACTACCTCGGCGGCTCCGGCTCTCCGGCGGGGCTCCGGCAGGGCGGCGGTGACGACTCGGCGGCGCGGCGGCTTGCGGCGGCGTGGGCAGCGGCAGGCGGCCCGGGGCGGCATGGGGTGCGGTGCGGCGGCGGCGGCGACGGTGACTCGGGGCACCAGGGGGGCCCTGGGTGGCTATATAAAGGAGGGGGGACTTGACTTGGGGAGGGGGTCGGTGGCGCAGGGTGGCTCTGACTCGGACTCCTCCTCGAGTCTGGCGGGGAAGGCGGCGGCGGTGGCTTGGGCCGGCCTGGCTCGGCTGGGCACTTGGCCTAGTTGGGCGCGGGTTTTTTTTAAACAATTTCGCTGCGCCTAAGAAAAAAAATCTAGAAAAATAAATAAAAATCTAAAAATGCCAAAACAAATTTTCTCCATCTCAATAAAATATTTAGAACAGGATGAACATTTTTTTGGCTCTAAATGCAATTTCTGAAAACGCACAATTTTTCCTAAATTCGAATAAAATAGCAAATAAAACCAAAATAAAATCTTATTTGATTTTTTATTAAATCCTCAATTTTTCTTTATTTTGGGAAAGTCATTTTATTCCCTCTCTCATATTTTTATAATAGAAATAATTGAAGATAAAATAAATAAAATCAAATGATCCTATCTTCAAAATTTGAGAAAAACTCAAATATGAAAATAACGAAATCCCCAACTCTCTTCGAGCGTCCTTGAGTTGCGTACAATTTCTAGGATCAACCAGAAAAGCAATAAAATATGATATGCAATGATGATCTAATGTATAACATTCCAAATTGAAAATTTGGGATGTTACAGCATAACTTCAAGATTTTAAGCACATAGAGAGGAAACTTGATATTATTGTAATTCCTACGAGCATATGTTCCTCCCTCATAATAATTTTCAATAGAATCATGAATGAATTGAACAATATAACCATCACACAAAGAATTCTTTTCATGATCTACAAGCATAGAATTTTTGTTACTCTCCACATAAGCAAATTTCTTCTCATGAATAGTAGTGGGAGCAAACTCAACAAAATAACTATCATGTGAGGCATAATCCAATTGAAAGTTAAAATCATGATGACAAGTTTCATGGATATCATTATTCTTTATAGCATACGTGTCATCACAATAATCATCATAGATAGGAGGGATGCTTTCATCATAATAAATTTGCTCATCAAAACTTGGGGGACAAAAAATATCATCTTCATCAAACATAGCATCCCCAAGCTTGTGGCTTTGCATATCATTAGAATCATGGATATTCAAAGAATTCATACTAACAACATTGCAATCATGCTCATCATCCAAAGATTTAGTGCCAAACATTTCAATGCTTTCTTGTTCTAACACTTTGGCACAATTATCAGAATCCTGATTTTCATGAAAGATACTAAAAAGATGAAGCATATGAGGCAACCTCAATACTATTTTTTGTAGTTTTCTTTTATAGACTAAACTAGTGATAAAACAAGAAACAAAAAAGATTCGATTGCAAGATCTAAAGATATAACTTCAAGCACTTGCCTCCCCGGCAATGACGCCAGAAAAGAGCTTGATGTATACTACACAACCTTCTTCTTACAGACGTTGTTGGGCCTCCAAGTGCAGAGGTTTGTAGGACAGTAGCAAATTTCCCTCAAGTGGATCACCTAAGGTTTATGAATACGTGGGAGGCGTATGATGAAGATGGTCTCTCTCAAGCAACCCTACAACCAAATAGCAAAGAGTCTCTTGTGTCCCCAACACACCCAATACGATGGTAAACTGTATAGGTTCACTAGTTCGGCGAAGAGATGGTGATACAAGTGCAATATGGATGGTAGATATAGGTTTTTGTAATCTGAAAATATAAAAACAGCAAGGTAACTAATGATAAAAGTGAGCAAAAACAGTATTGCAATGCATTGAAACAAGGCCTAGGGTTCATACTTTCACTAGTGCAAGTTCTCTCAACAAGGATAACATAATTAGATCATATAACTATCCCTCAACATGCAACAAAGAGTCACTCCAAAGTCACCAATAGCGGAGAACAAATGAAGAGATTATTGCAGGGTACGAAACCACCTCAAAGTTATTCTTTCCGACCATTCCATTGGGCTATTCCTATAAGTGTCACAAACAACCCTAGAGTTCGTGGTAAAATAACACCTTAAGACACAAATCAACCAAAACTCTAATGTCACATAGATACTCCAATGTCACCTCAAGAATCCGCAGGTATGATTATACGATATGCATCACACAATCTCGGATTCATCTATTCAACCAACACAAAGAAATTCAAAGAGTGCCCCAAAGTTTCTACCGGAGAGTCAAGACGAAAACATGTGCTAAACCCTATGCATAAGTTCACAAGGTCACAGAACTCACAAGTTGATCACCAAAACATACATCAAGTGGATCACGTGAATATCCCATTGTCACCATAGATAAGCACATGCAAGACAAATATCAAGTGTTCTCAAATCCTTAAAGACTCAATCCGATAAGATAACTTCAAAGGGAATACTCAATTCATCACAAGGAGATAGAGGGGGGAAACATCATAAGATCCAACTATAATAGAAAAGCTCGCGGTACATCAAGGTCGTGCCATATCAAGAACACGAGAGAGAGAGAGAGAGAGAGAGAAAGAGAGAGAGAGAGAGATCAAACACATAGCTACTGGTACATACCCTCAACCCCGAGGGTGAACTACTCCTTCCACGTCATGGAGAGAGCCGGGATGATGAAGATGGCCACCAGTGATGGATCCCCCCTCCGGCAGGGTGCTGGAAAAGGGTCCCGATTGGTATTTGGTGGCTACAGAGGCTTGGCACGGCGGAACTCCCGATCTAGGTTATTTTCTGGAGGTTTGGGGATTTATAGGAGAGGTTGGCATCGAGAACAACTCAGGGGTCCCCACAGAGAGTCCACGAGGCACACGGGCACGCCCTAGGGGGTAAGCGCACCCTCCACCCTCGTGGGGCCCACGGGATTCCCCTCTGGTAACTCTTTGTTCCATTATTTTTATATTTTCCAGAAAAAATCTCCGTTGATTTTCAGCGCATTCCGAAAACTTTTATTTCTCCACAAAAACAACACCATGGTAGTTCTGCTGAAAACAGCGTCAGTCCGGGTTAGTTGTACTCAAATCATGTAAAAATATTATAAACATGGCATGAATACATAAAAAATTATAGATATATTAGAGACGTATCAATCTTCGACACGGACATAAAACCTCTGTCAGGTTATCTTCTTTCATGTCCTGCACCGCTGACCGCAACCACCTGTCCACCATCGTTCCACTGACCATCAAGAACGCTTACACGGTAATAATAAACAAACTGATTATAAAAATGTGTGCATGCATCAGGGTCATACAAAAATTCGGCATGACCTTCCCTAAAAATAGGACATATAGATCTAGAGTTTGCCCAGAATTCGCCGAAACGGAAATAAATCGACATTTCGATGAAACATAGGCAACTCACAAGCACAATTCGGTGTCAACTCATGTCACTCACACAATTTCCATCATATTGCCCGATTATGTCATATCTCACACACATACACATATTTCCATTCTTGCAAAAGCATGAATTTTTAATCACCTATCTCTTGAGATCGATTGAGCACACGCGGTGGAGATGGATGCATGTAGTAGGGAGATCAAAAGTGGACAAAGCTCTTCTTGACAAGGCAAGATCTAGTTAGGGGGTACATATGTCACTTCACTAAATGCTACATCTACCTAGCTAGCTTATTTGGGAGGAGACAACTTTAACTAGTGGAGGGGAAGGAAAAAGATAAAGGAGATGCATTAATGGAGCTAGGAGTAATAAAGAGAGAGAAAGGTATGTAGAAGAGGGAGAGTAATGGGGGGAGAAATAGTGAGGAAGATGCAAAGTGAGGGAGAGAAGAGTTGGGAGGTAGGGGAAAGTGAGGAAGAGAGGATGGGGGAGGGGGATGGGGAGGGGGAGGGAAAAGGTGGCATTATGTTGCGTATTAGCAGTTGCGCGGGTCGCTAACCGCGCTACAGCTAAGAACATAGCAGCAGCGGGTTCCGACACACGTGCTACTGCTAAGCGGGGCCCGCCATGTGGCCAGTTTCAAAATTAGCAGTAGCGCGGCCCAAAAAAAGTGTGCTACTACTATAACTTTATCAGTAGCACGGTTAGCAAGGGCGTGCTAGTGCTAAACCTAGGGCGGCGGGTACTGTCAGTCGATTTTAGTTGCAGCGTGGTTCCACTGGGCCGCGCTACTGCTAACTGAGTAGCAGTAGCGCCTGTTTTGTTCCCGCGCTACTGATAATTAGCAGTAGCGCCTCTTTTTGTGCCGCACTGCTGCTAAGATTCTGTGTATAAGGTTTTCCCTAGTAGTGTCTACTTGACTAGCTCGTTAACCAAAGATGGTTAAGTTTCTTGACCATAGACATGTGTTGTCATTTGATGAATAGGAGAATGATGTGCTGGACAAGACCCATCCGTTAGCTTAGCATAATGATCATTAAGTTTTATTGCTATTGTTTTCTTCATGACTTATACATATTCCTTTGACTATGAGATTATGCAACTCTCAAATACCGGAGGAACACCTTGTGTTCTATCAAACGTCACAACATAACTGGGTGATTATAAAGATGCTCTACAGGTGTCTCCAAAGGTGTTTGTTGGGTTGGCATAGATCGAGATTAGGATTTGTCACTCCGAGTATCAGAGAGGTATCTCTGGGCCCTCTCGGTAATGCACATCATGATAAACCTTGCAAGCAATATGACTAATGATTTATTTGCGGGATGATGTATTATAGAACGAGTAAAGAGACTTGCCGGTAAGAAGATTGAACTAGGTATGAAGATACCGACGACCGAATCTCGGGCAAGTAACATACCAATGACAAAGGGAATAACGTATGCTGTCATTGCGGTTTAACCAATAAAGATCTTCGTAGAATATGTAGGAACCAATATGAACATCCAGATCCCGTTGTTGGTTATTGATCAGAGATGTGTCTCGGTCATGTCTACATAGTTCTCGAACCCGTAGGGTCCGCACGCTTAACATTCGATGATGATTTGTATTATGAGTTATGTGTTTTTCTGATCGAAGATTGTTCGGAGTCCCGGATGAGATCAAGGACATGACGAGGAGTCTTGAAATGGTCGAGAGGTAAAGATTGATATATTGGACGATAGTATTCGGACACAGAATTGTTTCAGAGTGTTTCGGATATTTATCGGAGTACCGAGGGGTTATCGGAATCCCCAGGGGAAAGTAATGGGCCAACATGGGCCATAGGGGAGAGAGAGGGCAGCCAACAAGGGGTGGCGTGCCCCCTCCCCATGGGCAGTCCGAATTGGACAAGGGGAGGGAGCGCGACCCCCCTTTCCTTCTCCCTCTCCCTCTCCTACCCCCTTTATCCCTTCGAAAGAAGGAAGGGGGGCGACTTGGACTAGGAGTACAAGTCGGTTTCCCCCGACTTGTGCGGCCCTAGGGCCGGCCTCCTCCCCTCTCCTCCTTTATATACGGGGGTAGGGGTACCCCAAAGCACATCAATTGTTCTCTTAGCCATGTTCAGTGCCCCTCCATAGTTTACTCCTCCGGTCATATTGTCATAGTATTTAGGCGAAGCCCTGCGCGGATCACATCACCATCACCGTCACCATGCCGTCGTGCTGATGAAACTCTCCCTCGACACTTTGCTGGATCAAGAGTTCGAGGGACGTCATCGAGCTGAACATGTGCTGAACTCAGAGGTGCCATACGTACGGTGCTTGATCGGCTGAATCATGAAGACGTTCGACTACGTCAACCGCGTTAAGCTAACGCTTCTGCTTTCGGTCTATGAGAGTACATGGACATACTCTCCCCTCTCGTTGATATGAATCTCCTAGATAGATCTTGCATGATCGTAGGAAATTTTTTGAAATTGCATGTTATGTTGCCCAATAGCTACATGATGCTCTCTTCGTGTTTCAATTACTATCTTTCATGTGAGCATCACTGAAATTGTATGCCTATCTAGGGGCGTAAAACGATAGCGCTTGTTGGGAGGAAACCCAATGAATAAAATTTATTTTTGTCTTTTTCTTTCTGTTCTTGAGTGTTTGCACAATTATGCTACTGTTACGATTGTGTCCTTTGTGTTTTCATTAGTGTTTGTGCCAAGCAAAGCCTTTGGGATCATGTTGGGTGATAGTTGATTTGATCTTGCTGAAAAATAGATACTTTTGCGCTCAGGAAAATGCTTTTCGTTTTTAATGGGAGCGTGATAAAATACAGAATGTTCTGGCAGAAGATTAATATACAAAATTTTCACATGTTCCTAATTTTTCAGAATTGTTTGTGTTACAGAAGTATTAGAAATCTCCTGATTTTCTGTTTTTGACAAATTGTGTTTTCTTTGCGTTGTGTGCTTGTTTTGATGATTCTATGGTTTTCTCGGCGAACACATTGCAAAAAGTATGACATCGAATAGATCTCCAAGAACATCGAGGAGAACTTTGTATTGACAACCAAAGAGAGAGAAGAAGCCATCTAGCTAACAACTATGGACCCAAAGGTCTGTGGTAAACTACTCACACATCATCGGAGAGGCTATGGTGTTGATGTAGAAGCCATCCGTGATCGATTACCCCTCCGACAGATCGCCGGAAAAGGCCCCAGATGGGATCTGATGGGTACAGAAGATTGCGGTGGTGGGAAGATGGTTTCATGACTCTCCTGGATGTTTTTAGGGTATAAGAGTATATATAGGCGAAAGAAGTACGTCGGTGGAGCTCCGTGCGGCCCACGAGCATGGGGGCGCACCTACCCCCTGGACGCGCCCTCCTGCCTCGTGGCAACCTCGCGTACTTCCAGACTTCCACTCCAAGTCTCCTGGATTGCGTTTGTTCCAAGAAAGATCCTCATGAAGGTTTCGTTCCGTTTGATATTCCTTTTCCGTGAAACACTAAAATAGGCAAAAAAACAGAAACTGGCACTAGGCCTTCGGTTGATAGGTTAGTCTCAAAAATAATATAAAAGAGCATATTAAAGCCCATTAAACATCCAAAATAGATAATATAATAGCATGGAACAATACAAAATTATAGATACGTTGGAGATGTATCAAGCATCCCCAAGCTTAATTCTTGCTCATCCTTGAGTAGGTAAATGATAAAAACAATTTTTTTGATGTGGAATGCTACCTAGCATAATTATCAATGTAATTTTCTTATTGTGGCATGAATGTTTAGATCCAAAAGATTCATGACAAAAGTTTAATATTGACATAAAAATAATAATACTTCAAGCATACTAATAAAGTAATCATGTCTTCTCAAAATAACATGGCCAAAGAAAGCTATCCCTACAAAATCATATAGTCTGGCTATGCTCTATCTTCATCACACAAAATATTTAAATCATGCACAACCCCGATGACAAGCCAAGAAATTGCTTCATACTTTTGATGTTCTCAAACTTTTTCTATATTCACGCAATACATGAGCGTGAGCCATGGACATAACACTATAGGTGGAATAGAATGGTGGTTGTGGAGAAGAAAAAAAGGAGAAGATAGTCTCACATCAACAAGGCGTATCAACGGGATATGGAGATGCCCATCAATAGATATCAATGTGAGTGAGTAGGGACTGCCATGCAATGGAAGCACTACGGCTATAAGTGTATGAAAGCTCAACAAGAAACTAAGTGGGTGTTCATCCAACTTGCTTGCTCACGAAGACCTAGGGCAATTTTGAGGAAGCCCATCATTGGAATATACAAGCCAAGTTCTATAATGAAAATTTCCCACAAGTATATGAATGTGAAAACGTAGGAGACTCTCTATCATGAAGATCATGGTGCTACTTTGAAGCACAAGTGTGGTAAATGAAGGAAATATGCCCTAGAGGCAACAATAGAGTTATTATTTATTTACTTATATCATGATAAATGTTTATTATTCATGCTAGAATTGTATTAACCGGAAACATAATACATGTGTGAATACATAGACAAACAGAGTGTCACTAGTAGACTTGCTCGTTGATCAAAGATGGTTATGTTTCCTAGCCATAGACATGAGTTGTCATTTGATTAAAGGGATCACATCATTAGGAGAATGATGCGATTGACTTGACCCATTCCGTTAGCTTAGCACTTGATCGTTTAGTTTGTTGCTATTGCTTTCTTCATGACTTATACATGTTCCTATGACTATGAGATTATGCAACTCCCGTTTATCGGAGGAACACTTTGTGTGCTACCAAACGTCACAACGTAACTGGGTGATTATAAAGGTGCTCTACAGGTGTCTCCGAAGGTACTTGTTGGGTTGGCGTATTTCAAGATTAGGATTTGTCACTCCGATTGTCGGAGAGGTATCTCTGGGCCCACTCGGTAATGCACATCACTTAAGCCTTGCAAGCATTACAACTAATGAGTTAGTTGCGGGATGATGTATTATGGAACAAGTAAGGAGACTTGCCGGTAACGATATTGAACTAGGTATTGAGATACCGACGATCGAATCTCGGGCAAGTAACATACCGATGACAAAGGGAACAACGTATGTCGTTATGCGGTTTGACCGATAATGATCTTCATAGAATATGTGGGAGCTAATATGAGCATCTAGGTTCCTCTATTGGTTATTGACCGGAAACGTGTCTCGGTCATGTCTACATAGTTCTCGAACCCGTAGGGTCCGCACGCTTAAAGTTTCGATGACAGTTATATTATGAGTTTATAAGTTTTGATGTACCGAAGATTGTTCGGAGTCCCGGATGTGATCATGGACATAATGAGGAGTCTCTAAATGGTCGAGACATGAAGATTTATATATTGGACGACTATATTCAGACACCGGGATGGTTCTGGGGGTTATCGGATATATACCGGAGTACCGGGGGGGTGACCGGACCCCCCGGAGGTTATTGGGCCTCATGGGCCCAATTAGAGGAAGAGGAGATGCGGACAAGGGGCAGCCGCGCGCCCCTCCCCCCCATGTATGAATTGGACAAGGATGGGGGGCGGCGCCCCCCTTTCCTTTCCCCCTCTCTCCTTCCTTCTCCTCTCCTAATCCAACAAGGAAAAGGGAGGGAGTCCTACTCCTGGTGGGAGTAGGACTCCTCCTGGCACGCCCCTCCTGGCCGATCGACTCTCCCCCCTTGCTCCTTTATATACGGGGGCAGGGGGCACCCTAGAGACACAATAATTGATCTATTGATCTTTTAGCCGTGAGCGGTACCCCCCCTCCACCATAGTCCACCTCGATAATACTGTAGCGGTGCTTAGACGAAGTCCTGCGTCGGTAGAACATCATCATCATCACCACGCCATCGTGCTAACGAAACTCTCCCTCAACACTCGGCTGGATCGGAGTTCGAGGGACGTCATCGGGCTGAACGTGTGTTGAACTCGGAGGTGCCGTGCGTTCGGTACTTGATCGGTCGGATCATGAAGATGTACGACTACATCAACCGCGTTGTGCTAACACTTCCGCTTCCGGTCTACGAGGGTACGTAGACAACACTCTTCCCTCTCGTTGCTATGCATCACCATGATCTTGCATGTGCGTAGGATTTTTTTTGAAATTACTACGTTCCCCAACAGTGGCATCCGAGCCAGGTTTTATGCATAGATGTCATATGCACGAGTAGAACACAAGTGAGTTGTGGGCGATATAAGTCATACTGCTTACCAGCATGTCATACTTTGGTTCGGCGGTATTGTTGGATGAAGCGGCCCGGACCGACATTACGTGTACGCTTACGCGAGACTGGTTCTACCGACGTGCTTTGCACATAGGTGGCTGGCGGGTGTCAGTTTCTCCAACTTATTTGAACTGAGTGTGGCTACGCCCGGTCCTTGCAAAGGTTAAAACAGCACCAACTTAACAAACTATCATTGTGGTTTTGATGCATAGGTAAGTACGGTTCTTGCTAAGCCCGTAGCAGCAACGTAAAATTTGCAACAACAAAGTAGAGGACGTCTAACTTGTTTTTGCACGGCATGTTGCGATGTGATATGGTCAAGACATGATGCTAAATTTTATTGTATGAGATGATCATGTTTTGTAACCGAGTTATCGGCAACTGGCAGGAGCCATATGGTTGTCTCTTTATTGTATGCAATGCAATCACCCTGTAATGATTTACTTTATCACTAAGCGGTAGCGATTGTCGTAGAAGCATAAGATTAGCGAGACGACAACGATGCTACGATAGAGATCAAGGTGTCGTGCCGGTGACAATGGTGATCATGACGGTGCTTCGGAGATGGAGATCACGAGCACAAGATGATGATGGCCATATCATATCACTTATATTGATTGCATGTGATGTTTATCTTTTTATGCATCTTATCTTGCTTTGATTGATGGTAGCATTATAAGATGATCCCTCACTAAATTATCAAAGTATAAGTGTTCTCCCTGAGTATGCACTATTGCGAAAGTTCTTCGTGTTGAGACACCACGTGGTGATCGGATGTGATAGGCTCTACGTAAAAATACAACGGGTGCAAAATAGTTGCACACGCGGAATACTCAGGTTAAACTTGACGAGCCTATCATATAACAGATATGGCCTCGGAACACGGAGACCGAAAGGTCGAGCGTGAATCATATAGTAGATATGATCAACATAGTGATGTTCACCATTGAAACTACTCCATCTCATGTGATGATCGGACATGGTTCAGTTGATTTGGATCACGTGATCACTTAGAGGATTAGAGGGATGTCTATCTAAGCGGGAGTTCTTTAATAATATGATTAATTGAACTTAAATTTATCATGAACTTAGTACCTGATAGTATTTTGCTTGTCTATGTTGATTGTAGATAGATGGCCCGTGTTGTTGTTCCGTTGAATTTTAGTGCGTTCCTTGAGAAAGCAAAGTTGAAAGATGATGGTAGCAATTACACGGACTGGGTCCGTAACTTGAGGATTATCCTCATTGCTGCATAGAAGAATTACGTCCTAGAAGCAGCGCTGGGTGCCAGGCCTGCTGCAGATGCTGCTGACAACGTTAAGAACGTTTGGCAGAGTAAAGCTGATGACTACTCGATAGTTCAGTGTGCCATGCTTTACGGCTTAGAACCGGGACTTCAACGACGTTTTGAACGTCATGGAGCATATGAGATGTTCCAGGAATTGAAGTTAATATTTCAAGCAAATGCCCGGATTGAGAGATATGAAGTCTCCAATAAGTTCTATAGCTGCAAGATGGAGGAGAATAGTTCTGTCAGTGAACATATACTCAACATGTCTGGGTATCATAATCACTTGACCCAACTAGGAGTTAATCTTGCTGTTGATAGTGTCATTGACAGAGTTCTTCAATCACTGCCACCAAGCTACAAAAGCTTCGTGATGAACTATAATATGCAAGGGATGAATAAGACAATTCCCGAGCTCTTCGCGATGCTAAAAGTTGCGGAGGTAGAAATCAAGAAGGAGCATCAAGTGTTGATGGTCAATAAAGACCACCAGTTTCAAGAAAAAGGACAAAGGGAAGAAGAAGGGAAACTTGAAAAAGAACGACAAACAAGTTGCTGCTCAAGAGAAGAAACCCAAGTCTGGACCTAAGCCTGAGACTGAGTGCTTCTACTACAAGCAGACTGGTCACTAGAAGCAGAACTTCCCCAAGTATTTGGCAGATAAGAAGGATGGCAAGGTGAACAAAGGTATATGTGATATACATGTTATTGATGTGTACCTTACTAATGCTCGCAGTAGCACCTGGGTATTTGATACTGGTTCTGTTGCTAACATTTGCAACTCGAAACAGGGGCTACGGATTAAGCGAAGATTGGCTAAGGACAAGGTGACGATGCATGTGGGAAATGGTTCCAAAGTCGATGTGATCGCAGTTGGCACGCTACCTCTACATCTACCTTCGGGATTAGTTTTAGACCTGAATAATTGTTATTTGGTGCTAGCGTTGAGCATGAACATTATATCTGGATCTTGTTTGATGCGAGACGGTTATTCATTTAAATCAGAGAATAATGGTTGTTCTATTTATATGAGTAATATCTTTTATGGTCATGCACCCTTGAAGAGTGGTCTATTTCTATTGAATCTCGATAGTAGTAATACACATATTCATAATATTGAAGCCAAAAGATGCAGAGTTGATAATGATAGTGCAACTTATTTGTGGCACTGTCGTTTAGGTCATATCGGTATAAAGCGCATGAAAAACTCCATACTGATGGACTTCTGGAACCACTTGATTATGAATCACTTGGTACTTGCGAACCGTGCCTCATGGGCAAGATGACTAAAACACCATTCTCTGATACTATGGAGCGAGCAACAGATTTGTTGCAAATCATACATACAGATGTATGTGGTCCGATGAATATTTAGGCTCATGGCGGATATCGTCATTTTCTCACCTTCACAGATGATTTGAGCAGATATGGGTATATCTACTAAATGAAACATAAGTCTGAAACATTTGAAAAGTTCAAAGAATTTCAGAGTGAAGTTGAAAATCATCGTAACAAGAAAATTAAGTTTCTATGATCTGATCATGGAGGAGAATATTTGAGTTACGAGTTTGGTCTTCATTTGAAACAATGTGGAATAGTTTCGCAACTCACGCCACCCGGAACACAACAATGTACTGGTGTGTCCGAACATCGTAATCATACTTTACTTGATATGGTGTGATCTATGATGTCTCTCACTGATTTACCGCTATCGTTTTGGGGTTATGCTTTAGAGACGGCTGCATTCATGTTAAATAGGACACCATCGAAATCCGTTGAGACGATGCTTTATGAACTGTGGTTTGGCAAGAAACCAAAGTTGTCGTTTCTTAAAGTTTGGGGCTGCGATGCTTATGTGAAAAAGCTTCTACCTGATAAGCTCGAACCCAAATCGGAAAAATGTGTCTTCATAGGATACCCAGAAGAGACAGTTGGGTACGCCTTCTATCACATATCCGAAGGAAAGACTTTTGTTGCTAAATTCGGAATCTTTCTACAGAAGGAGTTTCTCTCAAAAGAAGTGAGTGGGAGGAAAGTAGAACTTGATGAGGTAACTGTACCTGCTCCCTTATTGGAGAGTACTTCATCACAGAAACCAGTTTCTGCGACACCTACACCAATTAGTGAGGAAGTTAATGAGGATGATCATGAAACTTTAGATCAAGTTGTTACTGAACCTCGTAGGTCAACCAGAGTAAGATCCGCACTAGAATGGTACGGCAATCCTGTTCTGGAAGTTATGTTGCTAGAACATGACGAACCTACGAACTATGAAGAAGCGATGGTGAGCCCAGATTCCGCAAAATGGCTTGAGACCATGATATCTGAGATGGGATCCATGTATGAGAACAAAGTGTGGACTTTGGTTGACTTGCCCGTTGATCGGCAAGCCATTGAAAATAAATGGACCTTCAAGAAGAAGACTGATGCTGAAGGTAATGTTACTGTTTATAAAGCTCGTCTTGTTGCGAAACGTTTTCGACAAGTTCAAGGGGTTGACTACGATGAGATCTTCTCACCCGTAGCAATGCTTAAGTCTGTCCGAATCATGTTAGCAATTGCCGCATTTTATGATTATGAAATTTGGCAAATGGATGTCAAAACTGCATTTCTGAATGGATTTCTGGAAGAAGAGTTGTATATGATGCAACCGGAAGGTTTTGTCGATCCAAAAGGAGCTAAAAAAGTGTGCAAGCTTCAGTGATCCATTTATGGACTGGTGCAAGCCTCTCGGAGTTGGAATAAGCGCTTTGATAGTGTGATCAAAGCATTTGGTTTTATACAGACTTTTGGAGAAGCCTGTATTTACAATAAAATGAGTGGGAGCTCTGTAGCATTTCTGATATTATATGTGGATGACATATTGCTGATTGGAAATGATATAGAATTTCTGGATAGCATAAAGGGATACTTGAATAAGAGTTTTTCAATGAAAGACATCGGTGAAGCTGCTTATATATTGGGCATCAAGATCTATAGAGATATATCAAGACGCTTAATTGGACTTTCACAAAGCACATACCTTGACAAAGTTTTGAAAAAGTTCAAAATGGATCAAGCAAAGAAAGGGTTCTTGCCCGTGTTACAAGGTGTGAAGTTGAGTAAGACTCAATGCCCGACCACTGCAGAAGATAGAGAGAACATGAAAGATGTTCCCTATGCTTCAGCCATAGGCTCTATCATGTATGCAATGTTGTCTACCAGACCTGATGTGTGCCTTGCAATTAGTTTAGCAGGGAGGTAGCAAAGTAATCCAGGAGTAGATCACTGGACAGCGGTCAAGAATATCCTGAAATACCTTAAAAGGACGAAGGATATGTTTCTCGTTTATGGAGGTGACAAAGAGCTCTTCGTAAATTGTTACGTTGATGCAAGCTTTAACATTGACTGGACGATTCTAAATCACAAACCGGATACGTTTTTACATTGAATGGTGGAGCTGTCAGTTGGTGCAGTTCTAAACAAAGCGTCGTGGCGGGATCAACGTGTGAAGCAGAGTACATAGCTGCTTCGGAAGCAACAAATGAAGGAGTCTGGATGAAGGAGTTCATATCCGATCTAGGTGTCATTCCTAGTGCATTGGGTCCAATGAAAATCTTTTGTGACAATACTGGTGCAATTGGCTTGGCAAAGGAATTCAGATTTCACCAAAGAACCAAGCACATCGAGAGACGCTTCAATTCCATCCGGGATTTAGTCCAGGTGGGAGACATAGAAATTTGCATGATACATACGGATCTGAATGTTGCAGACCCGTTGACTAAGCCTCTTCCACGAGCAAAACATGATCAGCACCAAGGCTCCATGGGTGTTAGAATCATAAATGTGTAATCTAGATTATTGACTCTAGTGCAAGTGGGAGACTGAAGGAAATATGCCCTAGAGGCAATAATAGAGTTATTATTTGTTTCCTTATATCATGATAAATGTTTATTATTCATGCTAGAATTGTATTAACCGGAAACATAATACATGTGTGAATACATAGACAAACAGAGTGTCACTAGTATGCCTCTACTTGACTAGCTCGTTGATCAAAGATGGTTATGTTTCCTAACCATAGACATGAGTTGTCAATTGATTAACGGGATCACATCATTAGGATAATGATGTGATTGACTTGACCCATTCCGTTATCTTAGCACTTGATTGTTTAGTTTGTTGCTATTGCTTTCTTCATGACTTATGCATATTCCTATGACTATGAGATTATGCAACTCCCATTTACCGGAGGAGCACTTTGTGTGCTACCAAACGTCACAATGTAACTGGGTGATTATAAAGGTGCTCTACAGGTGTCTTCGAAGGTACATGTTGGGTGGGCATATTTCAAGATTAGGATTTGTCACTCCGATTGTCGGAGAGGTATCTCTGGGCCCACTCGGTAATGCACATCACTTAAGCCTTGCAAGCATTGCAACTAATGAGTTAGTTGCGGGATGATGTATTAAGGAATGAGTAAAGAGACTTGTCGGTAATGAGATTGAACTAGGTATTAAGATACCGACAATCGAATCTCGGGCAAGTAACATACCGATGACAAAGGGAACAACGTATGTTGTTATGCGGTTTGACCGATAAAGATCTTCGTAGAATATGTGGGAGCCAATATGAGCATCTAGGTTCCGCTATTGGTTATTGACCGGAAACGTGTATCGGTCATGTCTACATAGTTCTCGAACCCGTAGGGTCCACACGCTTAAAGTTTCGGTGACAGTTATATTATGAGTTTATATGTTTTGATGTACCGAAGATTGTTAGGAGTCCCGGATGTGATTACAGACATAATGAGGAGTCTCGAAATGGTCGAGACATGAAGATTGATATATTGGACGACTATATTCGGACACCGGAATGGTTCCGGGGGTTATCGGATATATAGCTGAGTACCGGGGGGTTACCGGAACCCCCCGGAGGTTATTGGGCCTCATGGGCCCAATTGGAGGAAGAGGAGAGGCGGCCAAGGGGCAGCCGCGTGCCCCTCCCCCCCAGTTCGAATTGGACAAGGAAGGGGGACGGCGCCCCCCCTTTCCTTCCCCCCTCTCTCTCCTTCCTTCTCCTCTCCTAATCCAACAAGGAAAAGGGTGGGAGTCGTACTCCCGGTGGGAGTAGGACTCCTCCTGGCACGCCCCTCCTGGTCGGCCGCCTCTCCCCCTTGCTCCTTTATATATGGGGGCAAGGGGGCACCCTAGAGACACAACAATTGATATGTTGATCTTTTAGCCGTGTGCGGTGCCCCCCTCCACCATAGTCCACCTCGATAATACTCTAGCGGTGCTTAGACGAAGCCCTGCGTTGGTAGAACATCATCATCGTCACCACGCCGTCATGCTGACGAAACTCTCCCTCAACACTCAGTTGGATCGGAGTTCGAGGGACGTCATTGGGCTGAATGTGTGCTGAACTCGGAGGTGTCGCGCGTTCGTACTTGATCGGTCGGATCATGAAGACGTATGACTACATCAACCGCGTTGTGCTAACGCTTCCGCTTCCGGTCTACGAGGGTACGTAGACAACACTCTCCCCTCTCGTTGCTATGCATCACCATGATCTTGCGTGTGCGTAGGATTTTTTTTGAAATTACTACGTTCCCCAACAGTAAAAGGATAGTAGCATTGCCCCTTCTCTCTTTTTCTCTCATTTTTTGGGCCTTTCTCTTTTTTATGGCCTCTTTTTTTCATCCGGAGTCTCATCCTGACTTGTGGGGGAATCATAGTCTCCATCATCCTTTCCTCACTGGGATAATGCTCTAAAAAGGAAATCATCACACTTTCATTTACTTACAAGTCAAGAATTACATCTCGATACTTCGAACAAAATATGACTCTATGTGAATGCCTCCGGCCGTATACCGGGATGTGCAATGAATCAAGAGTGACATGTATGAAAGAATTATGAAGGTGGCTTTGCCACAAATCCGATGTCAAGTAAATGTGCATGCAAAGCAATATGACAATGATGGAGCATGAAATAATAAATGGAATGGTGGAAAGTTGCATGGCAATATATCTCGGAATGGCTATGGAAATGCCATAATAGGTAGGTATGGTGGCTGTTTTGAGGAAGTTAAATGATGGGCTTATGGTAGCGTCGAGAGTTGCGCGGTACTAGAGAGGCTAGAAATGGTGGAATGGTGAGAGTGCATATAATCTATGGACTCAACATTAGTCATAAAGAACTCACATACTTATTGCAGACATTTATTAGTTATCAAAATGAAGTACTACGCGCATGCTCCTGGGGGGATAGATTGGTAGGAAAAGGCCATCGCTCGTCCCCGACCGCCACTCATAAGGAAGACAATCAATAAATAAATCATGCTTCAATGTCATCACATAACCGTACACCATACATGCATGCTATGGGAATCACAAACTTTAACACAAGTATCTCTGAAATTCACAACTACTCAACTAGCATGACTCTAATATCACCATCTTCGTATCTCAAAACAATCATAAAGAATCAAACTTCTCATAGTATTCAATGCACTTTATATGAATGTTTTTATTATACCCATCTTGGATGCCCATCATATTAGGACTAATTTTATAACCAAAGCAAATTACCATCACTGGTACACGTCGGTCCTAAACAAACGGTTTTTAACCCCTTTTCACGACGACATTTGGAACCATCGCCAAGTGAGTGTGGGCGATAGGGGGGGTCCTTCCCACACGACCTAGAAACCGTCAGGAATATGCCCTCCTGGCACGCAGGCTCGGCAAAATGAGAACATGTGCGACCGGCGAGCGTTGAAATACGGAAATACATATAGTAGAGCTAAAAATACAATTATACGGTGAAATTGTTTCTGGTCGCAAGTACATCCCACATAGTCAGTCCCCGCTAAACATTTCCGTTCTTATGTACATCCCACACAGTTGCTCCAAGGAAAACATTTCCGTTCACAGGTACATCACACACAATTTTTCCCGTTAAATCATTTGCGTTATTGAATGTATCACACACGGTCCATAGAAGAAACTGTGTGGCAAAGGTTGTCCATCACACACAGTTTTTATGTGATAAACGTTTGCGTAAGGTGGCCTAACACAAACAGTTTTCAAGAGAAAGTCGTGTGTGATTGTTCATTGATCCAACACGGTTTATTCCTAGAAACTGTGTGCGTTGCCTGAGGTCATCGCCCACGGTATTTATTCAACAACTGTTTGGAATAGCAAAACCCAGTTAGCAGGCTAATTCGCCATTAGCAGGCTAATTATCTGATTATTCATAATCCATTTATTAATCTAATTGACATTTCATATTAAGGAAGCAGAATTTCATAATTGAAATACATCAGAGTACAACATGATATAGCTTCAGCACTCAGCTACCCCATTACACAACTGCACCAGCAGCAAGTTCCACATGCATCGTGTAGAACCTTTCGAAATTAGCATCATAGACAGTATATAGATAGATGCATCTCATCTGGAAAACTGCTGAAGCGGAAGGAGAATATTGAGCCTTCATTCATGTTGAAGGTCTTTGCAACTATAGGCCAGTGCCTGTGGATGATTGACCGTCCGTCCTTCGTCCTCTTCAGGAACACTTCAATATTGAACCGTGGGTGTTGTATGTATACCTTCCTCGCCTCCTGACCATAGAGGTGGTTTGAGAGGCAATCAGCAGTGAACTGCTTTGTAAATGCCTAAAAACAAGGATGTGCATAAATGTCTTCTCTATATTGGAAATGGGGCAAAGGAATAAAAAAAGGCAAGGTATAATAGTTAGTAGCATCTTGTAGTGAACTAGTTTCTTCTTCATTGTGCAGACAAAGATCTTGTTGTTTTTTGTCGCTAATTTTTTTATCCTAACAATCTTTCTGTGTTTCTTGATTTGATTGATATTCATGGACAACTCTTTTCCCCATATGCAAAAAGGGTCGGCCAGTGGGTCAAAACCTCTAACAGCAGGACCTACATGTGCAAGACCAAATTGTTGAAAACCAAAATATTAGAATGGTTCCTGCAATTGCAGAATAAGGAGCTATTAGAGAACGGACCATGCATGTGCTAACCTCGATTGTAAACATCGGTGCTTCCCATTGTTTCCCTACAACACATATAAGGTAGCTAGTCATCAGGTTAAGTAAGGGTTCGCATGCTATCAGTAAAATATGTTGATAAAAATAAGCACATTGCAGATTCATCAGATTAATTCAAGCCACTCGGAAAACCCATTTACCCAAACCAAGCATGATTAAGAACTAGGAAATATAGCGCTTGTGTATGTTTCTCATGTACTAAATGCAGCCAAATTTGATTTATTCCTCACATGCACAACAATACAAAATTCTACCCATGATAATTGGACATCGCATTGCATAATTAAACCAAGCAGTTAGCTAAACACCACAACAAATGGACCAAACATTAACTAAGCACCACATTGCACAATATAACATACTCCTAATAGAAAATCGGATAGTTAACCAAACAGTTAACTACAACCAATTGTAGCAATTGTATTTGTTTCTCATGTATTTACTAAAGCCAAATTCAATTTATTCCTCACATGGTATACAATAATAGAATGCACCCACAACTATTGAACATCGCATTGCAGAATTGAACCAAACAGTTAACTAAACACCACTACACAAATGAACCAAACGTTAACTGAGAACCACATTGCACAATGTATAAACAAATCAAGCATGCTTGACAACTTGGAAATATACCAATTGTATTCGTTTCTCATGTATTTTGTAAAGATAAATTCGATTTATTTCTCACATGGAAGACAATACAAAATTGTAGCCTGAAGAATTAAACATCACATTTGCAGAATTGAACCTAACAGTTAACTGAAGACGACAACTAATTAACAAAACAGTTAATAAGTGAGCACCACACTGCACGACATATAGAACATACACACTAGAGCAACAGATTGCATGGTAAAATTAGATAGCACAATTCACTAGAATTTGTGAAGGAAAGGCGGGAGCAGGACACACAACGGGTAAACCGAGCATGCTTAACTGGCGTAGATAGCAAATGGCAAGGTGCTCCTCCAAGATCTGGGGGTCGGCACGAATGGCAGCCATCGCGACCTCATCCGCCATGTAGCCGCGATTTGCTTCTCCGCTGCCAAATGCTCCTTGAGATCCTGGCTATAATGCGTGCACCATGGCTTAGGGTGGTGCTTACATGGTGTAGGGGTCGGTGATTTGGGTGGAAGGTGTCGCGCTCGCGCCGGCGGTCGGGGCATGTGGGATGTGGAATTAGGAGGTGGATTGGGGTCGGGTGTGGATTACCTGCCTGGATAGACGAGGCCGAGCAGTGTGAAGGAGAGTCGCCGACGAGGAGGCGGCGTTGCAAGCAAGGAGTGAAGGTTTCAACTTGGAAAGGAAGGCGAAAAGAGGGGAAATGTAGCTTTTGGTAAGGGGCAGGGGGCGGGGAGGTAGATATTTCCGCGAAAGCCGAAAATTTGGAATCTCTTCAGCCAAAAAACCGGCGCGCAAAGTTTCATCAGACACGGTCCCTTATTCAGAACTGTGTATGATATGTGGACATCACAAATGATTCAGATAGCTTCACTCGTGTGTGATGAGTTTGAATGTCAAAAGTTTTGGTTCGAATTTCCATGGTTATAGTGGTCATCCACGTCATTGCATAATTTGGGTACACAAAGGAGACTACAACATGCATACACTTCTTAATCGAGCAAGTTCAGCAATTAAATAGATCTAGCTGACCTAAACATTACTCTAACAAATTAAAGACCATCGCTCTTAATTAAACAAAAAAAGAGTACTACTATGGCTGGTGCTCGTCGATCTCCACCGCCGCCTCCATGTCCAGCTCGCGCCCGACGGTCTGCTTGGGAAGGGGCTCCATGGCATCCATCGCACCATACTCGGTAAGCATCTCTCCATCTGTGTCCACCATCTCTTTGGAAAAGGCCGCCACGAGCTAGGCATGGTCGGACGCGATCTAGGCTTGGAAGGGCTTCGTCGTCGCAAGGTATGCGGCGGAGGAACGGATGGCTGCTCGAACACTCTCGGCGATTGCCAGCTCTTCGGCCTTGGGTTGCCGACCATTGTCGGAGAAGCTTCGTTCGATTTGTGCGGTCACCGCCAGGAGATGGGCGTGGGCGGCCTCAACATGGTCGTGGGCGGCCTCCATCAGGGCTAAGGCCGCCGCTACGGAACGGACAACTAGTGTGCCGCTCTCGCTAGTTGCTATCCCCGAGGTAGATGTTGCTGCCGCCACCTGAGAAGCAACAACGACCATTTGGGCTGCCTTTGCCGCCCGGTCGAATATTGCGTCCACGCTCATGCACCCTGTTAGCACGCGGATGGCGGCTGCGGCCGCACTCTCACCAGAGCGGGCTACCAAAGTTGAACAGTGAAATGGTATTTCGGGAGCGAGCTAGTGTGCTTGAGAAGCCGGTTGTGGACTGTAGTCGATGCACCTTCTTGCGTAAGCCATAGGCGTACTATACACTGAAGGTGCTCCAGGATATTTTGTGCTCCATCTCACATGGTTGCTGATAATAAACTGTGTGCGATCTATTTGATTTTTCATCTTGATTTGAATTACATAATGGGGTCACAGCGGCAATGCACGGTGTTTGAATTGCTAGACCTTTTATCTAGAGTGAACATGCAACTATATGTGTGTCGTAAAACAATTGGAATTATTCAGGGTTTGTTTGAACATTTTATACATTAAATTGGTTTTCTAGCCATTTCAGGTGAATAATTCAAATTTGAACTACATGCACATCCTCCAGTGCATATAAATTGGATGAAAAATCAAATCTGTGTCCTTGGGTGCATGCTTAGGTCCCATGCAAGAAATGGGAATGAATTTCAAACACCAGGGCACCGTAGATTGCTGACAAAACATTGAGATGCCTGGTTTTTAAATTCTAGTAAATCCAAAACCCGTCTGAAATTCATGAAACTTGGCATGCTATCATGGAGCGGCATCAACATGCCGTGGTAAAAAAATTGTCTGATTTGGGGCATGTTTGGGGTATATGCTTCTCACAAACCGGAGCTTCTCACAACAAGCATGATGGTTTTCGGTACGGAACGTCCCACCTTTGGGGACGAAACGATATCCACTTCCTCTTATGGCTTTCAAATTTTTTATCATGTCAACATAGAAAAACATGAGTGCTGTGTGCATTTTTGTGATTTTTCGGGGGTCCTTTGGACATTTTTATGTATTAACTGAGTTTTCAATGCATTTATGTGCATAATTCAAATTTGAACTACATGCACATGCTCCAGTGCATATAAATTGGTTGAAAAATCACATCTGTGTCCTTGGGTACATGCTTAGGTCCCATGCAAGAAATGAGAATGAATTTCAAACACCAGGCCACCGTTGATTGCCGGTAAAACATTGAGATGTCTGGTTTTTAAATTCTAGTAAATCCAAAACTCGTCTGAAATTCATGAAACTTGGCATGCTTTCATGGAGCAGCATCAACATGCGGTGGTAAAAAATTTGTCCCGTTTTGGGCAGGTTTGGGTATATGCTTCTCACAAACCAGAGCTTCTTACAACAAGCATCATGGTTTCGTTAGGGAACGTCCCACCTTTGGGGACAAAACGATATCCACTGCCTCTTATTGCTTCCAATTTTTTTCTCATGTCAACATAGAACAAAAGGAGTGTTGTGTCAATTTTTAGTGATTTCCGAGGTTCGTTTGGACATTTTTATGCATTAACTGAGTTTTCAATGCATTTATGTGCATAATTCAAATTTGAACTACATGCACATGCTCCAGTGCATATGAATTGGTTGAAAAATCAAATCTGTGCCCTTGGGTGCATGCTTAGGTCCCATGCAGGAAATGGGAATGAATTTCAAACACCAGGGCACCGTTGATTGCCGACAAAACATTGAGATGTCTGGTTTTTAAATTCTACTAAATACAAAACCCGTATGAAATTCATGAAACTTGGCATGCTATCATGGAGCGGCATCAACATGCCGTGGTAAAAAATTTGTCCAATTTGGGGCAGGTTTGGGTATATGCTTCTCACAAACCGGAGCTTCCCCCAACAAGCATGATGGTTTTTGGTAGGGAACGTCCCACCTTTGGGGACGAAACAATGTCCATTGCCTCTTATTGCTTTCAAATTTTTTCTCATGTCAACATAGAACAACAGGAGTGTTGTGTGAATTTTTGTGATTTTTCGGGGTTCGTTTGGACATTTTTATGCATTAACTGAGTTTTCAATGCATTTATGTGCATAATTCAAATTTGAACTACATGCACATGCTCCAGTCCATATAAATTGGTTAAAAAATCAAATCTGTGTCCTTGGGTGCATGCTTAGGTCCCATGCAAGAAATGGGAATGAATTTCAAACACCAGGGCACCGTTGATTGCCGGCAAAACATTGAGATGTCTGGTTTTTAAATTCTAGTAAATCCAAAACTCATCTGAAATTCATGAAACTTGGAATGCTTTCATGGAGCGGCATCAACATGCGGTGGTAAAAATTTTGTCTCGTTTGGGGCAGGTTCGGGTATATGCTTCTCACAAACCAGAGCTTCACACAACAAGCATCATGTTTTCGGTAGGGAACGTCCCACCTTTGGGGACGAAACGATATCCATTGTCTCTTATTGCTTTCAAAACTTTCTCGTTTCATCATCGAAGAAAAGGAGTGTTGTGTGAATTTTTGTGATTTTTCGGGGTTCGTTTGGACATTTTTATGCATTAACCGAGTTTTCAATGCATTTATGTGCATAATTCAAATTTGAACTACATGCGCATGCTCAAGTGCATATAAATTGGTTGAGAAATAAAATCTGTGTCCTTGGGTGCATGCTTACGTCCCATGCAAGAAATGGGAATGAATTTCAAACACCAGGGCACCGTTGATTGTCGGCAAAACATTGAGATGCCTAGTTTTTAAATTCTAGTAAATCCAAAACTCGTGTGAAATTCATGAAACTAGGCATGCTATCATGGAATGGCATCCGACATGCTGTGGTATTTTTGTGTCCATTTTGAGAGAAGGCGCACTCGAACAATGATAGCCAACAAAGGCATTTTGAAAATATAGCTGCCACTTTAATATCTCAAACTTTTATATAATTCAAACCGTGTGTCTTCTGTTGACTATTCACGTGACACCACGTGTCTTGGTTTTAATGGCTGTAGGAGGTGCCGTGCGGACAGCTGCTTGACCTTGACTAAATGGGAGACGTGCGAGTGTCGTTCGGTGCGCAGGCTAACCTAGAGGCGTGCAAGCTGTCCTCGAATGTGCAAGCTCACCGGAAGCATGCGAGCTGTACGCTGTGCAGGCTCACTAGGAAGCGAGCCCTTTGACTTCCATGGACGCCCGCCTTGCTCACATCCTCTCCATTAATGGCGCCCAAGCCACAGTTTAATTCGCTTTTTAAATATAAAACAATCATCGCAAACATTTTAGTTAGAACACCCGTATGCAAACCGACAGCTTCCCCAGGAAGCCAAATGAAAATGTGCCAAGCTGGATTTTTTGCTGCTCTTGATCGCAAACGTCTTAGATAGAACACCCATATGCAAAGTGAGAGCAGCGCACAATTTGTGCATCCCTTCAATGCAAACGGTTGTTTTGGATGACCTGTGTGCAACCACGTACAAACAATTTTGTAAGATTTGTCAATCCTTGTAATACTGCGATTTGTCAAAATATGAAGCTAAAAATCACTAGCAGTATCTAATTTTTGCAACTAAAATTCAGTAATTAAGCATCGATTTAATTCATAGATTAAGCAGTCGTTCTTAATTTATACAAACAGTTCAACTCGACAGCTGAACCGACCAAACTTTTCCCCAATTGTTGCCAACCACGTACTGAAATAGCTAGTTCAACTATATATACTAGCTAATTTTAAGTACGTTGTACAGTTCCACCACATCTATAGTCAGATGAAATGAACAAAATAGCCCCTAAATACTACTACCGCGGAGGGGCTTTGTACTACTTCCGGCTGCCTCTACTCTGCCGATCACGCTCAGTAAGAGGGGGAGGAGGAGGAGCCTACCGACGAGCTGGGCAACCGCAATACGGTGCCTGCCACTGTTGCAGCGTCAGCGACGCTCACCTCAAACGCCCTCTGCCGCTCCAGACGAGCCCTCTCGAAGCAGTGGTTCTCCTCATAGATCTCCTGATTCCTCGCCTCTAAGGCGGCGTGTGCCGCGGCCACGGCGGCGGTAAGGCTCTTTGCGCGCTCGACGAGGCGCTACTCGTCCTCCCATAGGAACTTGGTGTAGCGCGCAAGGTCGCTGATGCACATGCAGGCATCCACCTCCGCCTCCAGCCTTCGGGCGGTGGTGACGGAGCAGGTGATAACCCCGACGGTCGACGGCGGGCTGGCGACCACGGCGGCCGACGACAGGGTGGCGGCCACGACCACCACCTCCTGTCTTCGGGCCGCTGTGGCGGAGCGGGTGATGGCCACAATGGCCGACAGTGGGGTGGAGACCACAACGGCTACCTCCCGCCTTCGGGCTGCAGCAGCGGAGCGGGCGATTGCCCTGGCTTTCGACGGTGGTGTGGCAACAACGGCGACCCGCAACAGCTGCCGATGGGCACCGGCGACAGAGCGTGTGGTGGGTGTTCCACGCACACCGTATAGGGATGCCACACGCACTGCACTACGGCGGGAACTACGCCGCCCCCGTGGGGTAGCCTCCCAGCTGGAGCTGTCCTCTGATGATGACGGAATGGCTGAGCAATGACGACAGATCGATGCCATTGGCGATTGTGGGAGAAGCAGACGAGATAATGTACAGGGAGGGAGGGGAAAATGCGACGCAGGACTCGCCGGCCATGAGGGTTTTTATAGCAGGCCGGCAAGCATTGGGATTTTGGTGGATTTCACCGAGTCGGGCATGAAGCTTGCGTGGGAACGGGCTTACCGACGATTCATTGGTGCCACCCACTACTAGGGAAAACCTTATACATAGAATCTTAGCAGCAGCGCGGCATAAAAAAGGCGCTGCTGCTAAGTAGGAGCAGCGCGGCTACAGAAAGCTCGCTACTGGTGCAAACTTAGCAGTAGCGCGTGACGCTTAAACCGCGCTGCTACAAAAATCCACCGACAGTACACAACGACATAAGTTTACCAGTAGCGCAGCGCCAGGGAGCCCGCTGCTGCTAATGCCATAGTAGCAGCGCGCTTTTTTGTCACCTCGCTGCTGCTAATTTTGAAATTGTGCACAGGGTTGGCCCGTTTAGCAGTAGCGCGTGACAGGAAAGCGCGCTATTGCTACGCTCTTAGCAGCAGCGCGCTTTCTCTCCCGCGCTGCTGCTAAGACGCAGCACCCACCACCTTTTCCACCTCCCCCTCCCCATCTCCTCTCCTCCCTTTCCCCTACCTCCCGCGTCCTCCCTCTCTCACTCTTCTTCTTCCTCAATACTTCTCCCCCATTACTCTCCCTCTTCTACCTACCTTTCTCTCTCTTCATTACTCCTAGCTATAACTACACCACCTCCATTAATTCATCTCCTTTCTCTTTTTCCTCCCCCCTCCACTAGTTGAAGTTGTCTCCTCCCAAATTAGCAAGCTAGGTAGATGTAACATTTAGTTAAGTGACCTATTTTCCCCCTAACTAGATCTTTCTTTGTCAAGAAGAGCTTTGTGCACTTTTGACCTCCCTACATCATCATCTCCACCGTGTGCTCGATCACGAGATAGAGGTGTGATTAATATTTCATGCTTTTGCAAAATGGAAATATGTTTATGCATGTGTGTGTGATATTTTTATGGAAATTGTGTGTGTGGCATGAGTTGACGCCAAATTGTGCATTTGAGTTGCCTATGTTTTGCCGAAATGTCGATTTATTTCTGTTTCGGCGAATTCCGGGCAAACTCTAGATCTATATATGTCCTATTTTTAAGGAAGGTCATGCCGAATTTTTGTATGACTTTGATGAATGCACGCATTTTTATAATCAATTTGTTTATTATTACCGTGCAGAGTTGACGATGGTCAGTGGAACGATGGTGGACAGGTGGTTGCGGTCGGTAGTGCAGGACATGAAGGAAAATAACCTGACAGAGGTTTTATGTACGTGCCGAAAATGCAAAGGAATAGTTTGGCTTGACCCCCATGTTGATGGTCGTGTCGAAGTGCACCTGCTCATGACTGGTTTCATGGATGGCTATACTCGGTGGATAACTGAAGATGAGGATGACGATGTTGAGGATGCCGACGGGGCAGGCAATGATGACACGGGGCAAGATGAAGAGATGATCAATAATGGCGGCGGGGAAGAGGCCGGACATGGCGGCGGAGAAGGGGCCGGACATGGCAGCGGAGAGAACGACATGGACTCCACGCAGCAGAGTTCGTCGGTACTAAGTTCAATCATGCGGGACCCTCATGTTCAAGCATTGCTTGGCAAGGAGACGAGTACTGAGAGAGCTGCTTCTAGAGAGGAGGCTAAGCTGAAGCAACTGGTGGTAGACTTGAACACTCCATTGTATGATGCTTGCAATCCTGAGGTGACCCGCTTGAGTTTCACTCTCCAACTGCTGAAGATGAAGGCTAAAAATAAATGGACCAACACTAGCCTCGATGAGCATCTCAAGTACCTAAAGGATGTTCTTCCCGAGGGTAATCTATGTCCTAGTAGTGTTGATGAGGCCAAGAAGATCGTGTGCCCTCTTGATCTGCCACACGTTAGATACCATGCATGCATCAATGATTGCATAATTTATTGGAAGGAGCACGCGGAAAAAACAAGTTGTCCGGTGTGGAATGCTTCTCGATACAAGAAGGTCGGGAAGAAATGTCCCCAGAAAGTGGTATGGTACTTACCGATCACTCCCCGTCTCCAGAGGTATTTTGTAGATCCCAAGGAAGCAAAGCTAATGCGCTGGAACACGGAGAGGAAGAAGCCCGATGATGGAGATGATCCGAAGCTGAGACATGTCAAGGATGGAAGCCAGTGGAGAGCGTTGAACAGCTTCTATCGGTATTTTGAATGTGATGCAAGGAACATCATGCTCGGCGCGTGTACCGATGGCATGAATCCATTTGGCAACCAGAGCACCAACCATATCACATGGCCCGTGTTTGTATGGATGTACAACCTCCCCCCTGGTTGTGCATGAAATTGAAGTACATTCACATGAGCATGCTTATTCAAGGGCTAAAACAACCAGGAAATAATATTAATTTGTATCTGGGGCTACTTCAGGAGGAGTTAGACACGTTATGGAAAACACCGGCCAAGACATGGGACGCCAGCAAAGGCGAGTATTTCAACATGAGAGCCGCGCTGATCACGACAATGCACGACTATCTTGGTTACGGATATGTGGCAGGCCAGGTGTGCCATGGATATTGCGGATGCACGCGGTGCATGGATGAGACGACGTCTCAGCAGCTAACGTCAAGGAAAGATGGCGGGTCTGGGAAAATCGTGTACATGGGGCATCGAAGATGGCTCGAATAGGACGACCCATGGAGAAACCGTGGAGATCTATTCAATGGTCACGCTGAGCATCGAGGACCTCCACGTAAGCGGAGCGATGCCGAAATCGATGAGTTGTTGAAAAATTGGAAGGAGTGCCCCGTGCCGGGAAAGACAATGAGAAAGGCGCCGGAGCCGCTGCTGAAGGTATGGAAGACGAGGTCTGTGTTCTGGGACTTGGAGTACTGGCACAAACTCGATACACCCCGTTGCCTTGATCAAATGCATATCTGTAAGAATGTCCTTGAGAGCTTGCTCGCAACACTGATGAACATGCCGGATAAGACCAAGGATGGGCTGAAGGCAAGAAAAGACTTGCAAGATTTGAAAATCAGGGAAGATATGCACATGCCGCCCTGTAAAATGTCAGACGAGAAAGAGACGGAGACTGAGGCACGGGAGAAGAAGGGCAAGAAAATAAAGAATGAGGATTATTGCCCCCCTTCTTGCTTCACCTTAAGTCATGCTGAGATCAATCAATTCTTTAAGTGCCTTACCGGAGTCAAAGTTAGTTCCAGTTACTGTGGCAAGATAAGTAGATATCTAGACACGGACAAGAAAAGGTTCAGCGGGATGAAGTCTCATGACTGTCATGTGATGATGACACAGATATTACCTGTTGCCCTTAGAGGGATAATGGACAAGCACGTCCGTGACATGCTTATTGGTCTCTGCAACTTTTTCGACGTCATCTCTCGAAAGTCGATCAGTGTGAAGCAGCTCTGAAGGCTATAGGAAGAGATCGTTGTGATACTAAATGAGCTTGAGATGTACTTCCCGCCTGCGTTCTTTGACGTGATGGTGCATCTGTGTGTCCATATTGTGGATGACATAATAGACCTGGGGCCGTCATTCCTGCACAACATGATGCCGTTTGAGAGGATGAATGGGATCATCAAAGGATTCGTTCGTAACATGTCCCGTCTGGATGGAAGCATCGTCCAGGGCTATTTGACACAAGAGTGCATCTCTTTCTGTGAGAATTTTCTATATGGCGCAGACCAGCCGCCTGGTGTTAGTGTTGGTTTGCCCGTTAACAAGCACGATGGGAGGCTCGAAGGAGAAGGTCACTGCAACGGTCGCAGGGAACTGCATGTGGCATACTCAGATCGACGCAGCGACTTTGACAGAGCAAACTTGGTAGTGCTACAACACCTAGACGAGGTAGATCCTTTCGTGGCACTGCACAAGCAAATTATCGCAAAGAAGTATCGTGACCGGGGGGTATGCAGGACGGACGCTGAAGTTACTAGAGAGCACAACTCCACTTTCCTGCATTGGTTCAAAGAGCATATTATTGCTAATCCCCCGGAGGAGGGCTCTAAGGACGGATTGCTCATATACGCCTTAGCACATGGCCCCTCGCCCAACCTCGTAACCTATCAGGCATATGATATCAACGGATACACGTTCTACACGGAGGCCAAAGATATGGACAATGATGAATATCAGAACTCAGGGGTGACGATGGAATGCATGACCGGCAGCGACAATGGCGCAACTGAACGATTTTATGGAAGGGTCGAGGAGATCCGGGAGCTTGACTACTCTGGACTGCACAACACGATGATGTTCCGTGTCAGATGGGCTAAGAATGTCGAAAGAGAAAGCCGGATTTTCACCTCCATGACTATACCCGACGCCAAGAGCGCTACCGTGAACGCTATCGCAAAAAACGAGCCATGGGTACACGCTAAGCACGTGACACAATGCTTCTTCTTAACCGACCCATGCAATCCCAGTCGTGTTGTCGTGAGGAAAGGCAAAAGAAACATCATTGGAATGGATGGAGTCGCCAACGAGGAAGACTATGATCAGTACGGCAACCCAATGAGGGAAGATGACGATGATGATGAAGTATACGTCAAAAGAAGAACCAATACTACATTACCAAAGAAAAATCATACTCCATGGAAAAGGCAAAGTCACAATGAGGGGCTCAATTATTCTTCGACGAACAAGAAGGGAAAGAAGCTGACTCAAAAACGAAAACGTCAGCGCTGAGGAATCGGTCAAATGATGTAATATATATATATGTTCCTATTTTGTATACACACTTAATTAGCCATTATTATACATGGGTCCAATGATGTAATATATATATGTTCCTATTTTGTATACACACTTAGCCATTATTATGCAAGGGTCCAATGATGTAATATATATGTTCCTATTATGCTGAGGAAAAGAAAAAAGGGAAACTGGTTATAGCAGTAGCGCTTTAGTGAAAAAGAGCTACAGCTAGTCAAGGTAGCAGTAGCGGTTTCTGCAGAAAATCGCTATAGCTGCTCGTAATAGTAGTAGCGCGTTTCGTGTAAACGCGCTACTTCTACGTCCACTTAACCCAAAATTCTCCCTCTCCCTGCTTCATCCCGCCTCTTTCCCCCCAAATCCCCACTCTCTCTTCCCCGGCCCCGTCGCACCGCCGCGCCCACCCCCGACCTCGGCGCGCTCGCCCCCGACCCCGGCGCGCTCGCCCCCGACCCTGCCGCCCCCGACCCAGGCGTGCTCGCCCCCGGCGCCGGCGCTCGCCCCCGACCCGGCGGCCCTCGCCTCCCTCCTCTGCTTCCTCCCCTCCCAACCTCGGCCGTCGTCGGGCCTGCCTCCTCGCCCTGCACCCTCTGTAAACCACCCCCCTCTCTCTCTCTCTGCTAGCTAGGGTTAATTTACTTAGGTTTTAGTTATGTTAATTAGGTTATCTATTTAGTTATGAATTTAGATAGGTTTCAAAATTTGCTGAATTTATATGCAAATTTGAACTGGACATGTGATATGTGGATATATCATGTTTTGGTAAATGATCTGAGTTGCCTATGTTACGCTGGAATGTTGATTCATTTCCGTTCCGGTGAATTTCAGGCGCTCGATATGTCCATTTTTTAGCAAAGGTCATGCCGAAATTGTCCTCGTGCCTTATCATCCAAAGTAAGTCAGTTTCGAACAACCCTTTCATACATTTCAATCATTCCTTCTCTCTCTATGGGGAATAATTTGAGGTGTCTTTTCCCCGCAGCAAAGGGCGCACCGTCCTTATCGTTCTTTATCCGCAAGTCTCCCACGCCGTGTATTTTGACCCTTCCAGAGACTACGAGAAAAAAGACTACACCCACATAATGAATATTCTAGATGATGCTCTCCAAGGCTTCAGCTTTAGAGGTGGCCACATGCAGATCAGGAATCAAAGGAACAAGAAGATGGGTTTCGCGCATAAAACTAACTTCTCCTACATCCAAGTCCCAAAACCAAGCAAGAAGGATGGATTCTACATCCTCCATCTCATGATTCAGTTCAACACGGATCACCAAAAGCTTCGCATGAGAAGCAGAAATGATGATCATATCCACAAATGGCTAGAATCTCATGGAGAAGCGGACTATAAACTTAGAGATGACTTCTTTCGCATCCAAAGCGACATTGCGGCGATCATCATGAAAGAAGTCGTCGATGAGAAGGGGATGTTCCACCACGGCCCTATATCGCGAGCTGACGTCCGAACTCGCATATGCATGCAATGTCTGGACCTCACGCCATTCAAGAAGCTAGGGTCCATCCTCGATGATATGGAAGGATGGAACTTCTAGTGATTTATGATGCCGATGATGATGATATGTGTCGGTTGAACTTGTATACTATTTGTAGCGATGCAACTTTGTGATGTCCATGATCCTTGCCGAACTTGCGTAATGCTACTTTGTTAGTTTGTGTACGATGACCTGCGTACCTCTGGTTAATTAATTTGCGTACTGTATGTTGCATCTAGTTGCTAACCCTTTCTTTTTCGGTGTTCTCTAGTATATTTTGTTGCATATATATGATTGTACATCCTCTTCATGAACATGCATCTCTAACAGGTACCTAGTTTCTTGATGGCGAGATGGAACTGCTATGTCGTGTACAAAGGGAAGGTTCCGGGGGTGTACAACGAGTGGCATGAGTGTCCGGTGCAAGTGAATGGGTTCTCGGACGCCAGCCATAAAGGCTTCAAAAGCAGACAAGAGGAGAAGCTAGTTACTTGAGGTTCACGCTAGCGCGAGAGAGGACTCGTAACCGCCATCTCATGTACTACATAGTTCCGCTCTCACTCATAGTGATAGCTCTTCTCGCGTATACCTTTGTTTAGATGGATGACGTTGTAGTTGCAAGTATTCGAGACTTGCATGTATCGCTATTTTCGAGATGATGACAAGATACCACTTTGTGTTGGATGATGATTATGACGAGACTATTTGTATGTATATGCTATGATTACATTTGTGGTCTCGCAGGCATTTGTATGTGTATCATGATGACATTTGTATGTGCTAAAGATTCTTCTATAAAGCCTGTTCAAATACAAAACAAATATGCTGAAAAAAACAAAAAACAACTAAAATTAGCAGTAGCGAGTGGAGAAAAGTTAGCAGCAGCGAGGTTGTAGCAGTAGCGCACACAGGGGAAGCGCGCTATAGCTATTAGCAGCAGCGAGGTTCCTTTAAGCCCGCTGCTGCAACACTTGTGTAGCAGTAGCGCGGGTGGACCAGCGCTACTGCTATACGTTAGCTGTAGCGCCTTATTAGTAGCGCCGGCCCCCGCGCTACTAAAAGGCCGAAAACCCGCGCTGCTGCTAGGCTTTTCCCTAGTAGTGACCGTTTAGCCAAAAGAACGCCCCCGCGCGCTGCACAAGCTTGCGTTGTAAGCCGTCTGCGACAGCGGGGTGACAAGACATGCGAGAGGAGGATGAAAGGCCACGTACACATACGGTTAATAAAAAACGTTTGCGATTTAATTACCTACTATACCACCATCTTGGTTTATAAGTATGATTTAACTAATATAATATGAATGCATGTCACCAAAGATTATATAGTTGGATTTCTATTTGAACATAGTTTCCAATTATATAATTTTTAAAACATTCATTAACATTTTGTTGGTTAAATTTGAGGGAAAAGTATGGCACAGAATATAAAGGAGACTATAGACTAGATGGAGGTGGTAGCACACGGCCGCTCTCTACACAGCGACGCAACTTTCGGCCGGCTTGTAGGCGACCATTTCCTGCCTGTTCAACTGCTCTGTGCGTGTGGTTGCTTGCGGTTTAGGCGGCCGCGGCACACTTTGCTCGCATCCCGCCGCGCGCGCTCTACTCTTGCGTCCCTCCGGGTGCTCTACCCTCATCCCTCCACGTGCACTGCTAGTGTTTGGGGCCGGCGCATGATCACGCACGTTCATGTTCAAGCGGTTGCGCCGGGCGCGGCACGACGATGTAGTTACCCGCTGCAAAAACTGCCATGCGGACGCGCCGAGAATACACGCCGCCCGTTCCCCTTTTATTCCTGCGGCCATTTACCTTCATCTCTCATCTTACACGACACAATAAGCGCACCGACGAGGACACATACAGAGAGGACATCCAGCTGTTCCAATGGCGCTCCCAGTGGCCGACGACGACAAAGGCAGGCTGTTAACCACGCATCACGTGGTGGACACCCACATGAGGGGGAAGGCCCTCTCAGTGGTGTACATGAATGATCCGTGCTCGGTGGAGAGCTCCATCCATATGGAGCAGTTCCTTGCCGAGGACAAGTACTGAGTGGTCAGCTTCGACCTCGAGTACACCATCGGTCGTGCTGGGCATGATCAGAAGGTTGCTGTCGCCCAGTTGTGCGTGCGACATGACGTCCTCGTCTCACTACCACCTGGCCACAACACCTTGCAAGCATTTCTCCAGGTTTATCAACAGCTCCGACTATAGTTTCGCTGCGGTCGACACCACCAACAATCTAAAAGCGCTCAAGATTTCGTGCTTGAAATGCCCGAATCTTGTGAACGTCCAAAGCCACTACAAGGTCTAGGGCAGCGACAAAAACAAACTGAACTCCCTGGTTGACCTCGCCTCGGCCATCATCGACCCTACTACATGAAGATGAAGAATGTGAGCAATAAGGACAGGAACGCCTGGCACCGTGTGTGGCATAAGAGACTGGATGAAAAACTTGTCAAGTACACGGCCATGGATGCATACATAAGCTACGAGATGTACGGGCGGATCGTTGACATGAGGAACTGTCTTCTTCCTGACCCAGACGAGGGATCGAGCCACATAGCAGTGACGGGAGCATCACAAGAAGTAGATGACTAGACAATCGTTTCTCCTACTTTAGAATGCACGCAATTGTTTATTGAGGTGTGTGCGAATGATCTGTATAGTCACTTACGTATTGGATGTTTATTTCAGTTATATATACATATACATGTTATTCTACTGTAGACAAATCAAATCACACGGCTTATTAGCAGCAATCATCTGTGTTATTATTGGTCTTCGTACACATTCCTGATTATGGACATGTTTGCCGCGTATCACACACACTTTGATCTGGTTGACCGTTTCTTTTGTGTTTCCTAATCACAAACAGTTCATCCGAGTGAACCATATGCTCTATATCGCACACGCCTTCATCAGGCTGCCCGTTTCTTTTGTTCCGCCTCATCGCAAACAGTTCACTGAGCTGAAACGTATGCCCTACATCGCACACACAACTAAAATCTGAACCGTGTTTGATAGCTCCGCCATCACAAACGTTTTGCACCTTTTTTGACGGTTCTTTTACAGCACCATTTGCGATTATGGCATCACACACAGTTTCGTCGAAGGGTCTCTGATCGTAGTGTCGCGTTTGGACCATCCTGCAGTAGTGCATGCTGTTCTAAAGGACTCTCAAAATAATATAAGTGAAGCATGACAGATCAATAATTTCTATAAAATAAAACCACCACCGTGCTCTAAAAATATATAAGTGAAGCGCTAGAGCAAAATTATCAAGCTCAAAAGATATAAGTGAAGGACATAGAGTATTCTAATAAATTCCGATTCTTGTGTGTCTCTTCCAAAAGGTGTGTACAGCAAGGATGATTGTGGTAAACTAAAAAGCAAAGACTCAAATCATGCAAGACGCTCCAAGCAAAACACATATCATGTGGTGAATAAAAATATAGCCTCAAGTAAAGTTACAGATAGATGAAGATGAAAGAGGGGATTGTCCTTGAATTTTACCTTGGGATGCCTTGGGATTCCCCAAGCTTAGGCTCTTTCCACTCATTATTCCAAAATCCATCAAATCTTTACCCAAAAACATGAAAACTTCACAACACAAAACTCAACAGAAAATCTCATGAGCCCCGTTAGTATAAGAAAACAAACCACCACTTTAATGTACTATAATTAACTCATTCTTTATTTATATTGGTGTTAAACCTACTGTATTCCAACTTCTCTATGGTTCATACCCCCTAATACTACCCATAGATTCATTAAAATAAGCAAACAACACACGAAAAACAGAATCTGTCAAAACAGAACAGTCTGTAGCAATATGGAGGTTTCAAATACTTCTGTAACTCCAAAAATTCTGAAAAATAAGGACTTCCTAAATAATTTTTATATTGATCTTCTGCGGTTGGAATTGGTATTTTATCGCTCTCTGGTAAAAAATGAAAATTATTTTCGTGAGCGCATACTTTCTGTTTTTATCAGCAAGATCATACAACAATCACCCAAGAAGATCCTAAAGGCTTTACTTGGCACAAACACTAATTAAAACATAAAAAACACAATCATAACATAGGCTAGATAAATTATTTATTACTAAACAGGAACAAAAAGTAAAGAAAATAAAATAAAATTGGGTTGCCTCCCAACAAGGGCTATCGTTTAACGCCCCTAGCTAGGCATAAAAGCAAGAATAGATCTAGGTATTGTCATCTTTGGTGAGCAATTCTTCAATTGAACACTCATATCCCTTAGGAGGTTCTTTGTTTTTGTTGAAGATCAAACTCCTAGGCAATAAATCAAGAAATTCATTTGTAGCAAAAGGTTCCTTAATGATAGCGAATAGGTTGGGGTGAACACTTATTGATTTGAGATCTTCATTCTCCTTACTAGAATATTCACCCTTATTTTTAGGAACATACATAAAATTGGCAACTTTCGTAGGAGGAGGGTTTGAGGTGTTTCTAACGGCAGAAAAAGCAGAGCCCAAGTTGGTAATAATATCCTCAAGTTTATTAATTCTAGTGGAATCATGATCTATCTTTTCATTAACTATGGGTTCCTTTTCCCTAAAAAAATTCAGAGTAACTCCTACCTTAGATCCATATTGGGTAATTAAGTTGCGAATCTTTTTATCCAGATTCTCGATCAACTCTACAGTGGCAATTTTATTTTCAATAATATCAAGCCTTTGGGTCACATGTTCCAAGGTTAAAATAGTTCCATTGACCAAAAGAGGTGGTGGCCCTAACAAATCTATCATAGCATTATAAGAATCAAAAGTATGGCTACCCAAGAAATTCCCTCCGGTAATGGTATCAAGAATATATCTATTCCAAGGGGTGATGCCAACGTAAAAATTACAAAGAAGAACGGAAGTAGATTGCTTTCTAGTGGATCTATTTTGAGCATTGCAAATTCTATACCAAGCATCTTTTATATTTTCTCCCTCCCTTTGTTTAAAATTAAGAAATTCATTATCGGGAGTACTAACAATGATAGAAGGACTAGCCATGAAGGTGAAACAAACGATCTAACACATAGACACACAATAGGCAAGCGAAAAGATCCGAATGAAAAAGGGCGAATAAAACAAGCAAAGGGTTTTCGAAAATGTTTTAGAAGTTGGGGAGAGGAAAACGAGAGGCGAATGGCAAATAATCTAATGCGAGGGAGAAGAGTTTATGATGGGTACTTGCTATGTCTTGACTTGAGCGTAGATCTCCCCGGCAACGACACCGGAAATCCTTCTTGCTACCTCTCGAGCATGCATTGGTTTTCCCTTGAAGAGGAAAGGGTGATGCAGCGAAGTAGTGTAAGTATTTCCCTCAATTTTTGAGAACTAAGATATCAATCCAGTAGGAGATAACATGCAAGTCACCTAGTACCTGCACAAACAATCAAGAACCGTGCAACCAACGTGATAAAAGGGGTTGTCAATCCCTTCACGGTCACTTGCAAAAGTGAGATCTGATATAGATAGTAAGATAAATATTTTTGGTATTTTTGTTGTATAGATTGGAAAGTAAAGATTGCAAAATAGTAAACGAGTTGCGATGTAAATAAAAAGAGATGCAATATAATAAGAAAGAGACCCCGGGGCCATAGTGTAACACCCGAGACCGATGTGCCAGGTGTCCTCCAGTTATTCGCTGTTGTTTCCTTGTCATTGCTTGCGTGTCATGCATTGCATATCATGTCATCATGTGCATTTCATTTGCATACATGTTCGTCTCATGCAACCGAGCATTTTCCCCGTTGCCCGTTTTGCAATCCGGCGCTCCTAAGTCATCCGGTGTCCCTTTCTACCTCTTTTCATGTGCGGGTGTTAAACGTTTTCGGATTGGACCGAGACTTGTCATGCGGCTTTGGTTTACTACCGGTAGACCGCCTGTCAAGTTTCGTGCCATTTGGACTTCGTTTGATACTCCAACGGTTAACCGAGGGACCGAAAAGGCCTCGTGTGTGTTGCAGCCCAACACCCCTCCAAAGTGGCCCAAAACCCACGTAAACCTGCTCGATCATCTAGAGCGTTCGATCATGATCACGTGGCCGCAAACCGCACCGCATTTGGACTCTCCTAGCTCCCTCTACCTCTATAAATAGACCCCTCCATTTCAATCCTGGGTCCATTTTGCCCCTAACCCTAAAAATCCCTCCCCTCGCGCCGCCGGACGCGTCCTCACCGCGCCGGACAATGTCCAGCCCCCGCCGCCACGTCGCTCTGGCCAATCCGGAGGTGACACGTCATCACCGCCGTCCGCCCGAGCCAATCGCGGCTCGCCACTTGTCACTGCACATCTCCTCCACTGTGTGGCCCGGGGAAGCCCATCGCGGGCCCGCCCGGGCCCGGATCTCTCCGCCGCCCGCGCCCGAAGTGCCGCCGCCGCCCGCTTGTTGCCTCCGCCGCGCGTAGCCCTCGCCGACGAGCGCCGCCGCCGCCATCCACCCGAGACCTCACCGGCGCGCCCCGCCGCACCTCCGCACCATCTCACTCCGGCGACGCGCCGCCCGACGCCGCGTTCCCCGCGTGCTCCTTCGTCGTCCTCGTACAACCCCGGGAACGGGACCCCCTGGTCCTGACCCGCCGTCCGCCGGACCCTGCCTTGCCGTCGACCATCCTTCACCGGAGCTCCGGCTAGACGCCTCGCTCCGGCGTCCTTTCCTTGCGCCGCCGCTGCCTTGCGAGATCGGGAGGAGCCCGATCCGGGCGTTGACCGCATCACCGGGCCCAGATCCAGGCCCAGCTCTGCCTCCCCCTCAGGCCACTCCGATCCGGCCCAAGGGCCCAGTGGTGAGCGCCTATAAATCCCGCCCGAGCGTCTTATAGCTATCCTCCGCGCGCCTATTTTTTTTCTAAGTGCCCAGATCTGCCACATTTTATTGCATATTCATAGCATCATAACTCTGCATCCGTAGCTCCGATTCATGCGTGCAACCTATCAAAATGTTCATCTCGACGAGTACATCATTTCATCTCATTGCATAATTTTCATTTGAGCTCATCTTGATGCCCGAAATGCTGTTGGAAGAGGGCTATGTGATGATTATTGCAGATTCGTTTCAGCAAATGGCATTTTGTCATTTTTGCCATGATTAATGTGTGCATGCTATGATCCTGAGCTCTACATGTGTTTTGTAATATGCAATGCCATCTTTACAGGGGTGTATGCCATGTATTTTTGTGATCTTTGTGGTGACTACCACAAGCATGCAAAGTAGCTTACTCAATGATGCTGATTTCAGAGACTTAGAATTTCACTAAGTCCTTGTCCTGATATTGTTTTTATGCCATATGTTCATGAAGTTGCCTAGTGATCCGTGCCTCTTTTGAGGATGATCAGTAAGGATGTTTGTTAATATTTTTGTGCTCTATCCATCCATGTCTTTGTTTGCAATTATGGAGCACCCTAGCTTGAGTCAATCGAGCTCTACATTTGCTATAAAATGTTCCTGGCAGATTGTTAACATGTTTAGCAATTTTGCTGAGCTTATTGTTGTTGATCCGTGCATGCTATGTTGTTGTTCTTGCCATTTCTAGCTTCTATGCCATGTCTATTTACTGGGTGTATGCTTAGTTTGTCATGCAATGCCTCGTAGTGAGTGCATCAAGCTCGTAAACATGCCTACTTGTTAATCTGTTTTTGCATGCTCCAGTTTTTCACCATGTCTGAATCTGTTTATGTCTTTGCTATGTTCACATGCTTGCAATTGTATTTTCTGATCCCTTTTGGCTTAAGGTCACTAAGGGACTTTTGTTATATGCTTAGAGTAGCTTCATACCATGCCTTTCTTTGCCATGATATGTTCCTGTAGCATGTAGTTATCGTGCTCCGAACATTGCTTCCTGATGATAAATTCCTGCCATGTTGCTTATTTCACTAAGTCTGAAACCTGTTATCATTTGCACTTTTGCCATGCTTGTTTGAACCTGCTATTGAGTGAATTAGCCGTAGCTCAGTGTTCATCTTTTGTCAAGCATCATCAGTGGATCCCTGCCATGTATTTTGTTGCCATGTTTGAGTGCTGTAGCATATTTATCTTGATGCATTTAGTTGGTCACTTGCTGATTATCGCAGACCGGTGCCATATTTGTTTTGCTTGCCATTTCCAAACCGCGCATCCGATTCTGGTGATCTTTATATCGATTTCAACCCAAATCACCTCACCTTTCCAGTGGCGCTCTTGCATTTCCATGTTGAGGCCAGGTTTAATCATTCCTTTCCAAATCATGCATATGCACCGCATCCCGCATCCCGCATATCATACCATGTTCATGTGTTGGTTGTTTACTATGTTGTGTGCTTCTTTCCGGTGTTGCTTCTTTGGGTTGGTTCCGATAATGTCGCGTTTGTGAGGACCCGTTCGACTACGTTCGTTTATCTTCTTCATGGACTCGTTCTTCTTCCTTGCGGGATTTCAGGCAAGATGACCATACCCTCGAAATCACTTCTATCTTTGCTTGCTAGATGCTCGCTCTTTTGCTATGCCTATGCTGTGATACCTACCAATTGCTTATCATGCCTCCCATATTGTTAATCCAAGCCTCTAACCCACCTTGTACTAGCAAACCATTGTTTGGCTAAGTTACCGCTTTGCTCAGCCCCTCTGATAGTGTTGTTAGTTGCAGGTGGAGATTGGAGTTTGTTCCATGTTTGGAACATGGATATTTTGTTGGGATATCACAATATCTCTTATTTAATTAATGCATCTATATACTTGGTAAAGAGTGGAAGGCTCGGCCTTATGCCTGGTGTTTTTTCCACTCTTGCCGCCCTAGTTTTCGTCATATCGATGTTATGTTCCCGGATTTTGCGTTCCTTACATGGTTGGGTTATAATGGGAACCCCTTGACAGTTCGCCTTGAATAAAACTCCTCCAGCAAGGCCCAACCTTGGTTTTACCATTCACCACCTAGCCTTTTCTTTCCCTTGGGTCGGCCAGCCCAAGGGTCATCTTATTAAACCCCCGGGGCCAGTGCTTCTCTAAGTGTTGGTCCAACCCGGAGCACCGTGCGGGGCCGTCCCTTGGCAACTTGGGTTACGTTGGATCCCGTATGCTTAGCTTATCCGGTGTGCCCTGAGAACGAGATATGTGCAGCTCCTATCAGGATTTGTCGGCACAGCGGGTGGTCTTGCTGGACTTGTTTTACCATTGTCGAGGATGTCTTGTAACCGGGATGCCGAGTCTGATCGGATTGTCTTGGGAGAAGGAATATCCTTCGTTGATCGCGAGAGCTTGTGATGGGCTAAGTTGGGACACCCCTGCAGGGATTTGAACTTTTGAGAGCCGTGCCCGCGGTTATGGGCAGATGGGAATTTGTTAATGTCCGGTTGTAGAAAACCTAAAGTTGATCTTTATTAAAATGCATCAACCGCGTGTGTAACCATGATGGTCTCTTCTTGGCGGAGTCCGGGAAGTGAACACGGTGTTGGAGTTATGCTTGACGTAGGTTGTTCTAGGATCACTTCTTGATCATATATTTCTCGAACGTGCTTTGCCTTCTCTTTTCGCTCTCATTTGCGTATGTTAGCCACCCTATATGCTAGTCGCTTGCTGCAGCTCCACCATCATACCTTTACCCTTCCTATAAGCTTAAATAGTCTTGATCTCAAGGGTGTGAGATTGCTGAGTCCCTGTGACTCACAGATACTTCCAAAACCAGTTTGCATGTGCCGATGATACCGTACAGGTGACGCAACCAAGCTCAAGGAGGAGCTCTATGGAGATCTTGTCCTTTGTGTTGTTTCGTTCTAGTCGATCAGTAGTGGAGCCCAGTCGGGATGATCGGGGATCTGTGTAGCATTTGGGGTAGTCTTCTTTCATTTTGGTTCCATAGTCGGACCCTAATTGTATCTGGATGATGTAATGCTTTATTCATGTAATTGTGTGAAGTGGCGATTGTAAGCCAACTATGTATCTCTTTCCCTTATGTATTACACGGGTTGTGTGAAGATTACCTCACTTGCGACATTGCTTTCAATGCGGTTATGCCTCTAAGTCGTGCTTCGGCACGTGGGAGATATAACCGCATCAAGGGCGTTACACATAGGTTACACTAGTGGCTTCTCTCATGATAGCATGTATTACGGTGGGTGAACAAATTATTGTTGAGCAATTGATAGCACATAGTTATGAGAATATCTAGGCAATGATCATGAATATAGGCATCACGTCCATGTTAAGTAGACCGAAACGATTTATGCATCTACTACTATTACTCCACGCATCGACCGCTATCCAGCATGCATTTAGAATATTAAGTTCATAAGAACAAAGTAATGCTTTAGGCAAGATGACATGATGTAGAGGGATAAACCTATGCAATATGATATAAACCCCATCTTTTTTATCCTCGATGGCAACAATACAATATGTGCCTTGCTGCCCCTATTTTCACTGGGAAAGGACACCGCAAGATTGAACCCAAAGCTAAGCACTTCTCCCATTGCAAGAAAGATCAATCTAGTAGGCCAAACTAAACCGATAATTTGAAGAGACTTGCAAAGATATCAAATCATGCATATAAGAATTCAGAAAAGAACCAAGTATTATTCATAGATAAACTTGACCATAAATCCACAATTCATCAGATCTCAACAAACACACCGCAAAAAGTATTACATCGAATAGATCTCCAAGAACATCAAGGAGAACTTTGTATTGAGAACCAAAGAGAGAGAAGGAGCCATCTAGCTACTACTATGGACCCGAAAGTCTGAAGTAAACTACTCGCACATCATCGGAGGGGCCATGGAGTTGATGTAGAGGCCCTCCATGATCAATGCCCTCTCCGGTGGAGCTCCGGAAAAGGCCCCAAGGTGGTATCTCTTGGGTATAGAAGGTTGCGGCGGTGGAAATAGGGTTTCATGGTGTTCATGGGATCTCTTGGGTACACAAGGTCTTAAAGATCTCATTAATGCCCTGCCACACATCTGCGTCGCTTTCGTCCTTGTGGAAAAGATTCCTTGAGAGGAACAGTCTGCGGTCGTTTATACAAAAATGGGCCCGGAAAGAGTCCCTGCACGACCGTGAAGTAGCTAGGCTTTAATGCACCTGCGGTATTTGAGAAGAAAGAAGATCAAAGGGAAAAAGGGTCAAGGTCACATAGGTTTGAGCCGCACTATGGACTTATCCGTGTTGTGCCTCCATCGTTGCCCAGGGTATTTTGAGTGCGTAATTATGCACACACGGTACATATGTCATGGATGTGTGTGGCTATCGATGGAGGCAAAACTTCTAGTCTAGCTTTGCAGTCATCGAGTTGTCATCATGCATAGTAGACCGGACGCATTAAACAGTGTCCGGGGGCTTGATGGCCGATGAGGTGTTCGGCCTAGGGAGGCTGCTCTGCACTTCAGCCGCGAGGGTCACGGTGTGCTCCTCAGTTCGGAGGGAGTGCTCCATGTTTCCATTGACTGTGATAACGCTGCGGGGTCTGGGCATTTTGAGCTTTAAATAAGCATAATGCAGGACCACATTGAAGCGGGCGAAGGCAGTTCGTCTGAGCAGTGCATGATAACCAGTGCGAAAGGGGACGATGTCGAAGATCAAGTCTTCGCTTCGAAAGTTATCCGATGAACCAAAGACTACTTCCAATGTTATTGAGCCCGTGCAGCGGGCTTCTACACAGGGTATCACTCCTTTAAAAGTGGTGTTAGTAGGCTTGATTCTTGATGGGTCGATACCCATTTCGCGGACCGTGTCTTGATAAATCAAGTTAAGACTGATGCCGCCGTCCATGAGGACTCTAGTGAGATGGTATCCGTTGATGATTGGATCGAGGACCAGAGCTGTCGAACCTCCATGATGGATACTGGTCGGGTGGTCCCTGCGATTGAAGGTGATCAGACATGCCGACCACAGGTTGAATTTAGGGGCGACATGCTCTACGGCGTAGACGTCCCTTAGTGCACGTTTGCGCTCCCTCTTGGGGATATGTGTGACGTAGATCATGTTCACTGTTTTCACCTCAGGGGGGAATTTATTTTGCCCCCCTGTGTTCGGTGGGCGGGGCTCTTAATCATCCTCTCTTGGCGGTCCTTTCCCATTATGTTCGGTGTTTAACTTACTGGCCTGTTTAAAGACCCAACAATTTCTGTTGGAGTGGTTGGCAGGCTTATCAGGGGTGCCATGAATCTGGCAAGGCCGATCGAGTATTTTGTCCAAGTTGGATGGACCATCTTTATTTCCTTTAAATGGCTTCTTCCGCTGGCCAGATTTAGCGCCACTGAATCCGGCGTTGACCACCGTGTCTTTGGTATCTTCATTGTTGCTTCCACGCTTGTGTCTATTGTGCCATGGCCTGCCATTACCGTCTCTGGCTACGGAGGTGCCTGGGTCACTGGTACTGTTGCTTCTACGAGCTAACCAGTTGTCTTCTCCCACGCAAAAGCGGGTCATAAGTGCGGTAAGGGCTACCATGGACTTCGGCTTTTCTTGGCCGAGTTGTCGGGTGAGCCATTCATCGCGGACACTATGTTTGAAGGCCGTGAGGGCTTCAGCGTCTGAAAAGTCGACGATTTGGTTCTTTTTAATTAAGAACCTAATCCAGAGTCTACGGGCTGATTCTTCGGGTTGCTGGACTATATGACTGAGGTCATCGGTGTCCAGAGGCCAGACATAGGTGCCTTGGAAGTTGTCTCTAAAGGCATCCTCCAAATCTTCCCAACTACCAATGGAGTTCTCTGGGAGGCTATTTAACCAGTGTCGTGTTGGCCCTTTCAGCTTTAAGGGGAGATATTTAATGGCGCGGAGATCGTCGCCGCGAGCCATGTGAATATGGAGGAGAAAGTCTTCAATCCATATCGCGGGATCAGTCGTTCCATCATATGCTTCAATGTTTACGGGTTTAAACCCTTCTGAGAACTGGTGCTGCATTACCTCATCGGTAAAGCATAAAGGGTGTGCAACGCCTCTGTAACAGGCAACGTCGCGACGGAGTTCGAATGACATCCGTACTCGGTTTGGCCCGGGTGAGGTTATGCCTATGGCACCAGGCTTGATGGTCGTCGTCTCGTGTTGGGGTATGCCCCCTTTGATCCATAGATTGATCTAGCCCGACCGGCTCTATTGTCCAGGTCCAGGCATAAGTCGTAGGTATAGCCCGGAGCTACTACCTCTTTGCCTCAACAGCGAGGTGGTAGGGGCTGGTGTTCAGCATAAGTAACTGCTTTATCTCGCCCATGTGGTGGTCAGTCTGGTTCATCGGTGCGGTCATATCTCGACGGTATTGGCTCGAGGGCCTCTTTGTCGAATTGTGGTAGTAGCCGGTGCTTCGAATAACTCTTTGTTGGACGCTCGATGCAGTATTCTTCGGCAGCTAGGACTTGGGTCCATCTGTTATTGAGGGTATCCTGTTCGGCTTGGAGTTGTTGCTGCTTCTTCCTTAGGCTTCATGCGGTTGCGATTAGCTGACGCTTAGAGCGCTCTTGATCGAGGGATTCCACTGGCACGATGAATTCTTTGTTACCGAAGCTGACATCATCCTCGGAGGCCAGCAGATAGTTACTATCTTCCAAATCCTCATTCCCGGCCGGCTTGTCGGGGGTGACTTGTCCCTCCTCCCATTCGTCCTGTTCGGACATAGGCTCGATGGGGTCTTCGGGATCCTCGGCATTGTCCGGAGTGTTACTGTCTCCAGTGCTGGTATTACTGGCCTTTTCGTGACACGATTTTGAGCAGCGTCGCTGATGTCAATGTTTTGGTGGTGCATCCACGGGCTTGTCCTCACTCGGATCTTTCCTGCCTTCGTCGTCGTCTTTGGGTGTATCCACCATATATACATCATATGTGGAGGTAGCCATTCAGCTCCCGGTAAATGGCGAGTCTTGGCTGTGTTTGTCTCCAGCATCATCGTCCATACCGTCGATGTCTTCAGAGGCGTAATCTAGCATGTCAGTCAGATCCTTGAAAGTGGCTATTAAGTGGGTGGTGGGTGGGATGTAAAATTCCCCGCTCTCAGCCCCTAGTCCAGGCTGGGCGTGGTTTGGAGGTGACACTTCTATAATGGCGAGGGATCGCATTAAGTCCAAGGCCTCATTTAAGAGCGAAGTCCGGATGGGGGACCGAGGACCTGCAGGTCTAGGCATGGCAGATTCCAGGTTCTGCCCACCAGATGCGGGCCTCGAGAGTTCGGAGTTTGCATCCTGAGGCGGGTTTGGCTGTTCGATGATCGGCAGAGTCCTGTTTGACTCCAGACTCGCCGAAGACATAGCTACCTCCGGGTCTCCGAAGAAAAGTTCCATAATAGGAGAGGGTCCGGTGGGTTTTAGATACCCATCTTCGGAAGAAGTAGCCTGTCTTGGATCTAAGGCCAGGGCAGGGATGATAGTTGGTCCTTGTCGGCATACTGGGAACTAGGGTACCCAGACTTGCATGTCTGCGGCCCACGTCGCATTCCTGGTACGGCCCGGTAGGGCCCAACTGATCGGCCAGCTGCTCAAGACCCTCGCGAGGGGGCCAGCCCTCGCGAGGAGAGCGACCAATACCTCCTTAGGGAGCGGCCTCACCTAGGCTGCTCCGGAGGGGCGACCAAGACCTCTCCCTAGACCCTTCTCGGGGGTCGCGGGGTTGGCCGTCCCGCTCGGGAAGGTCCGCCTCCCCGTCACCTTCGGGACGCACGCCAATTACCGGACTGAGCTCATCGACTTCGACGTCGCGCCTATGCACCTACCCTACAATGCCATCCTCGGCTTCCCGGCCCTGGCCAAGTTCATGGCGGCGACTCACCCGGGCTACAACATCGTCAAGATGCCCGGGAGTAGTGGCACCATCACCATCAAAGGAGACACCAAGGCCTCCCTTCAGGTCCAAGAGCACGCTTATTGAGCAGCTGCCGCGGCTCGCCCAAGCGCAGAGGAGGCTCCGGAGGCCGCCGAAGATGCTCTAGCCAAAAAGAAATAGCTCTTCTCTCAGGATCGCGCCGAGACCAAGCATGTACCCGTCGATGAGGGAGACGCGAGCTCCACTTTCACCATCAGCACGGGCCTGCTTCTAGAGCAAGAGGAGGCATTGGTGGCCTTCCTCAGGGCGAACAAGGACGTGTTTGCATGGAAGGCGACCGACCTGGTCGGGGTGCCTAGGCACGTCATCGAACACCACCTCATGGTGTGCCCGAACGCATGACCTATCAGGCAAAAGGCGCGGCGGCAGGCTTCGGAGAAGCAGGCCTTCATTGTCCAAGAGACCCGGAAGCTGGAAGAAGCAGGCGTTATCAGGGAGGTGCACCACCCTGAATGGTTGGCCAACCCCGTCATCGTCCCAAAGAAAGGAGGCAAATAGCGCATGTGCGTCGACTTCACGAGCCTCAATAAGTTGTGCCCTCGGGACCCGTTCCCTCTCCCTCGCATCGACCAGATCGTGGACTCAACGGCCGAGTGCGACCTGCTTTGCTTCCTCGATGCCTTCTCGGGCTACCACCAGATCAAAATGGCAGTACAAGACTTAGAGAAGACGTCGTTCCTGACCACATGCGGGACCTATTGCTACATCTGCATGCCCTTCGGGCTGAGGAACGTAGGCGCCACCTTCCAGCGGCTGATGCACATCACCCTCGGCCCTCAGCTCGGGAGGAACGCAGAGGCCTACGGCGACGACATCGTGGTCAAGTCCAAGGAGGCCAAGACCCTTGTCGGGGACTTGGAGGAAATGTTCGCCAACCTGCGCAAGGTGAACTTGTGCCTCAACCAGGAAAAATGTGTGTTTGGGGTCCCCTCGGGCAAGCTGCTGCGATTCCTGGTCTCGCACCGGGGCATTGAAGCCAACCTAGAGAAGGTCAAAGCCATCGAGAGAATGAAGCCGCCCACAACCCTGAAGCAAATGCAGAAACTTGTGAGATGTGTGACGTCCTTGGGGCGTTTCATCTCGAAGCTCGGCGAGCGCACCCTCCCCTTCTTCAAGATCATGAAGAGGAAGGGGCCTTTTGAGTGGACTCCGGAGGCCGACGCCGCCTTCCAAGATCTCAAGAAGTACCTCACCAGCCCACCGGTTATGGTGGCGCCAAGGCCTCAGGAGCCCTTGATCCTTTATCTCGCCGCTATGCCTCACTCCGCCAGCGTGGCGCTGGTAGTGGCACGAGAGGAAAGGGTCAGGGGCCAGACCTCGTGGAACGACCCGATGCCCTCCGGAACTCCGCTGCCCCACGACACGACCTCCGGAGCCGACATGGCCGCAACGTCTGGCGACCCCGCCGGCCTATGTAGAGCTCCTGAGTCATCAGAAGCGCCTGAGGATCCCACATCACCAACCCTTGTGGAGCATCCCGTATACTTCGTCAGCACCGTGCTCTGCGACGCTCGCTCGCGCTACCCCATGCCCCAGAAGCTGCTGTTGGCGCTCCTCATTGCTTCCAGGAAGCTGCGCCACTATTTTGAAGGCCATCCCATCAAGGTCGTCTCAGCCTACCCCCTGGAGAAGGTACTCCGGGGCCCTAACATCGTCGGGAGGGTTGCTGAGTGGAACATCGAGCTGCAGGCGTTCCAGCTGGAGTTCAGCACCACGCGGGTCATCAAGGTGGCTGCGCTGGCTGATTTCGTGGCAGAGTGGACCGACGCTCCGGACCAGGGGGCTAGCGAGGACCGCTCGCTGGCCCCGGGCGACGAAACTCCGGATGGATGGGTGGTATATTTTGATGGTGCCTTCTCATGCCTCAGTGCGGGGGTTGGTGCCGTGCTGGTATCACCCACTCAGGACAAGCTCCGCTACGCTATGCAACTTTGCTTCCAGCGTGGCAAAAAGGTCTCCAACAACATCGCGGATTACGAGGGCCTAATCGCCGGGCTCAAGGTCGCGGCCACACTAGGGGTGAAGCGCCTCACCATCAAAGGCGACTCGCAGCTCCTCATCAACTTCTCTAACAAAGAGTACAAGCCCAAGGACGAACACATGGAAGCGTATCTGGAGGAGGTGCGCAAGATGGAGAAGCGGTTCCTAGGACTGGAGCTACAACATGTGCCGAGGGGCACGAATAAGGAAGCAGACGACATCGCCAAGCGGGCCTCCCGATGAGAGCCGCAGGAACCAGGTGTCTTCGAGGAGCGCTTGCTCAGGCCATCAGCAGCGCCACCTACTCCGGAGCCGACATCCACGCATGAGGGGCTGCCAGCGGCTCCCGAGGTCGGTGCACCACCCTGTGGACCGCCCTCCGGAGCCCGCCTACTGCTCGCCGCTGAACCTGAGGAAGATTGCTGGGCTGAGGAACTCAAGGCATACCTACTACGCGGCACCTTGCCGGAGAAGGAGGAAGGCGCATAACGTGTGGCTCGACAGGCCTCAGCCTACTGCATCCAAGACGGTGAGCTCTACAGGAGGCGCCCTAATGGCGTCTCGCTAAAATGCATCTCGAGGAGGCAAGGACAAGAGCTGTTGGCCGACATCCACGGAGGGGATTGCAACCATCATTCGTCGTCCCGCACCCTCGTGGGCAAGGTCTTTCGCAGCGGCTTCCTCTGGCCCAGAGCATTGGACGACGCCATGGAGCTCGTGCGAGCCTGCGAGGCATGCCAGTTCCACGCCAAGCAAATCCATCAGCCAACGCAAGATCTTCAGACCATCCTGCACTCCTGGCCCTTCGTGGTCTGGGGGCTGGACATCCTGGGACCATTCGCTCGAGCGGCAGGGGGCTACCGTTTCCTCTATGTCGCCGTCGACAAGTTCACCAAGTGGGCCGAGGTGGAGCCGGTGCGCACGATTCCAGCAAGATCGGCTGTCAAGTTCATCAAGGGCCTCGTGACCCGCTTCGGCGTCCCCAACCGCATCATCATGGATAACGGTTCGAAGTTCACGAGCAATCTCTTCAGATCATATTGTGCTAACCTTGGAACGCAGATCTGCTATGCCTCAGTGGCCCAGCCCAGGAGCAATCGGTAGGCCGAACGCGCCAACGTAGAGGTCCTGCGCGGCCTCAAGACGCGCAGCTTCAAGAAAAAGCTCGAGGCCTGTGGCAGGGGCTGGATCAACGAGCTCTAGTCCGTGCTGTGATCAATCCGCACCACCGCAACCAAACCTACGGGAGAAACCCCGTTCTTTCTCGTTTATGGTGCGGAGGTGATCCTCCCTCACGAGGTCAAGCGTCGCTCCCCACGGGTCTTGGCTTTCGATGAGGAACGCCAGGATGCCACCTGGCAGATGGACCTCGTGCTTGGCGAGGAGGGCCGCCGCCGAGCTGCGCTCAGGGCAGCGCCATATCAGCAGGCACTACGGCGGTATCATTGCCGCAGCGTCCGCTCGAGAACATTGGAAGTTGGTGACTTGGTCCTGAGGCGGGTCCTCTCCAGGGAAGGGCTACACAAGCTCTCGCCTATGTGGGAGGGCCCGTTCAGAATCGCCCGTGTCTCTAGGCTGGCATTGTGCGCCTGGAGACGCAGGATGGGATACTCATCCAAAATTCCTGGAACATTTAGCACCTCAGGAGGTTCTATCCATAATCAAGGCTCCGTGCCTGTGAAGACAATCAAGGCTCCGTGCCCGTAAAGGTCTCCACTCGTGACACTCTCATGTAATGATGAGTTGGGGCTGTACACGCCTCAGAGTCTCTTGTGCATTGCCTACGGGCCCTCAGATCGGGCTCCCACCCACGTCCCAGTGGCAGTCCTTAGCTCCGCGCTGGGAAGAAGACATAGCTAGGGGTCGGATGCGACCTTTTTCCTTTTTTCGCCTTGGTGTTTGGCTGTCAGCCTTTTCTACTTCCTTGGCTGTCAGCCCTTCCTCTACCCCATGCTATGAAGTTTTCTGTGTTTATTGCGGTTTGCTCTGGTTTCGCTCGTTTTTCTCGCGCCGCTCTCAAGTTCAGTTATTCGGGCCGGGCTATGCCGCTTATCCTCCCTCGTGCGCCTCGCGCGTGGGGGAAGGGATACGGCCGGTCTCAGCTCTCGGTTATCGTGACCTCACGACCTCACCTTGCCAAGCCTGCTCAGGCTCTGGCGTCAGGCTCTTCAGTCCTCATGACTTACTTCGCCAAGCCTGCTTAGGCCTTGGCATATCAGTACTCGCTCCGCACTCTCAAGTGAGCTCAAGGGCACGAGCCCTCCTCAACTCACCAAGGCTCACCTACGCTCAGGGGCTCCGAGCCCGGCGGTCCTCATAACTCGCCTGGGGGCTTGTGACATCAGGAGGCCACCCGCCTCAGGACTTCATCTCACGACAAGCGCAGTACACAAGCTAAGTAATTTCATCCAGAACAAAAATAACAGCAGACTTCCATTTCATGCATACATGCCATTGTTCATTACGCGCCCACCCGAGCAGCTTAAACTAAATACAGGAAGGAAATGAAGAAAATCTAAAACAAGGGCCAGGCGGGTTCGGAGCTCGTGGATCGGCGTAGTTAGCACCTCAACCAAGTCGGAGCCCTATTCCTCGCGCTTCACCGAAGAGCGGTGGCGCGAGGGCCCCTCCTCCTCGGCGAGCCGGGCGCGGCGGAGCGGCCGCCCAGGGTAGCCGCCGCTGCTGGAGGAGCTGCGGCTGCCACAGAGGGGGGACCCGCAGAGCCTGCCGAGGCCGAGCTCGTCTTCAGAGGAAGAGCTGCCCCTCAGGACGCCGTCTCCGCCCTCCTCGTCATCGTCCACCTTTGGACAACACCCAAGGCGCCTTCCTCCCTCCGAGAAGGCCTTGACAAGCAGCGACGACACCCCGTCGTACTTGAAGTGGAGGGTGCACTTTCCTTGCAGCCGGCGCGCGCGGGCGAAGGATTGCCAGCCACGACCAAGGAACACGTCGCCTGAAGCAAGGACCTCGACCCCCACCCAGAAGGCTCTGCTACAGCACCCGTCGGCCTGCAGCCAAACATCGTCGGGCCCTTCTTCCGGCAGTTCGGCGCGGAACCAACAGGGAAGCCGGAGCCACATGCTACCGGGTTTCTCCACCCACATCATGAACTCGGAGGCCGCATCGGAGGAGTGGAGTTGTCGGCGCGGGGGACGGTTGGGCGCCGGTTGCCCCCCTGCGCCACCGCGGCCACGGCCGCCCCCACCAAGAGGAGAGGCTCCACGCCTCTCACCGGTGACCCCATCGGAGTCCGAGAAGCCGCGCCCGCTTCCCCGAGGAACCGTCACGGCCGTGGTGGCATGCTTGCGAGGACGCCCGCGGCCCCTCTTCAGTGGTGGCGAGACTAGCTCCTTCACACCCTTGCCCCTCTCTGCGGTGGAGGACTTCCTCAGTGGCGCCATGGAAATCTTGGGGCGAAGGGGAACAAGGGAAGGAGAGAGGATGGTGGCGCTAGCTTGAAGATGGCCTGGGGGCTTCCTCCCCAGGCCTCATTTATAGGGTGAGGAAGGCCAACCATCTCTTGGTCATGGCCATGATGGCCGCGTCGCCCGCGCCAGGGAGTCGTCTAATCACATGGTTACCAAGATTGTGTGGGGAGTGGAGTCGCCATGTCCCATCCAACCGTCATGCGCCAGCCTGGCCCGCAGTCTTTGGGGCCCGCAGCACTTCGTCCTCGACTAGGCTTCGCCCAGAAGCCAACTCCGCACGCGCCTTGGGCCTGGGGGCTATTGTTGGCGTACTAGGAACCAGGGTACCCAGACTTGCCTGTCTGCGGCCCACCTCGCATTCCTGGTACGGCCCCGTAGGGACCAGCTGATCGGCCAGCTGCTCAAGACCCTCGCGAGGGGGCCAGCCCTCGCAAGGAGAGCGACCAAGACCTCCTCAGGGAGCGGCCTCACCTAGGCTGCTCCGGAGGGGCGACCAAGACCTCTCCCTAGAGTGGCCTCGACTAGGCTGCTTTGGGAGGGCGAAGATCTCAAGGCAAGGGCTGCCTCAGGAGGAGGCAGTGACGCAGGCCATGACGAACCGTGCGAGCGGGCGCCAGCACGCGCCAGCGGGCGCAATTTCCATATCGGTGCAAAGCAGACCGCACAGGCGCAGGTTCCCGAGGGACGAGACAAAGGTTTCCCCTTTGGTGCAACAAGACCGAAGACCGCAAGGACGACAGGAAGGATGTCATCGCCGAGCCCACCACTGCGTCACTGCCTGCCCTCTTTGCAGGCGAAGACCACCTTTTGCCAGGATAGGAGCGTCCTTGTCTTCCCACTCAAATGGCCATTGTGGGATTCCCTTCCCGCGTAAACATTTCGGGGGAAGAGGACCCCGGCTGCCTATATAAGTAGCTAGGGTTCCATCATAGAGGAGGATCGACCCATTGGGACTTAGCCCAGCAAAGGAGCAAGAACATCCGCCTCCTCGCCCTTCTTGAACTTGCCTCCTGAGCTCAGGAAACCACTGTACTTGTTCATACTCGAGCCCTCGCGAGGCCAATCCAATAAAGCAGGACGTAGGGTTTTACACCGCAAGGTGGCCTGAACCTGGGTAAACTCTTGTGTGCTCTACTTGTTTGCTTGCATTCCATTCCCACCACCAGGAGAAGAGCGAGGCGCTAGGTAGACGTGTAGTGGGAGAGATCTTCGTCACGCCCCTGTGTTCGAATCTTAAGGGTTTTGCGGAGCCCGAAATCCGACAGTCCTTGAGCAGTGCCTGATGACGAGTCCGATGAGTTTCCCTCTTGGAACAGAGGAACAGTTGTCGAGGTCATCAACCCTCGAAGATCAAGTCTCCTCAGACGTTGGTGATGTAATTCAGGCTCCCGAATCTGATCTGATGACCAGGGGCGTAGCTGTCGATCTGTTCGAGGTGACCAATCAAACTGGCGCACAGAGCGAAGCCGCCAAACACAAAAAGTTGTCTGGGGAGGAAGGTTTCCCTGGAAACAGCATCGTTGTTGATGATTGAAGGAGCCATCGAACCTTCTGCTGACGGCATAGTGGAACTCTCAATGAAAGCACCAATGTTGGTGTCAAAACCAGCCGATCTCGGGTAGGGGGTCCCGAACTGTGCATCTGAGGATCAAGGGTAACATGAGACAAAGGGGACACGATGTTTACCCAAGTTCGGGCCCTCTTAATGGAGGTAATACCCAACTTCCTGCTTGATTGATCTTGATGAGTATAGGGGTTACAAGAGTTGATCTACCTCGAGATCGTAATGGCTAAACCCTAGATGTCTAGCCTATATGATTTCTGATAGCCTCTATGGACTAAACCCTCCAGTTTATATAGACAACGGAGGGGCGTAGGGTTGTACATGGTCGGTTTACAGAGAAAGGAAAGCACACATCCGGACGCCAATCGTGCCATCCATGCAAAGGAGAGTCCTATCCGGAAATGGAAGAAGGCCTTCTACCTTGTATCTTCACGACCCATCAGTCCGGCCCATGTCACATAGCCCGGACACCCGAGGACCCCATAATCCAGGGCTCCCTCAATGCTTCACTTATATCTTTTTGAGCACGGTGTGCTTTGTTATTTTTGAAGAAATTCTCTCATGCTTCACTTAGATTTATTTGAGAGTTACTAATTTTTTTAAGAAATTCTCTCTTGCTTCACTTAGATTAATTTGAGAGAAATAAATATTATGCTCATGATCTTCACTTATACTTGTTTGAGCTTCTCAAAATCAACACATGAAAATTAGTTCCAAAGTGATAGATATCCAAGAAGGATATAATAAAAAAATTCATGAAGATCATTGGACAAAATAAACTTAATTCCTTGTAATAGTTTTGATATATGATGATGTGATATGTGAGTCATGTTGATGAGTAATTATGCTTTTGTAAGAATATTGGTGTTAAGGTTTGTGATTCCCTGTGCAAGAACAAAAGTCAATAGTTATGCAATGAAATTACATCCTACTTGTGGTGCATTATTCGGTGTTAATTATGCTTAACGCTCACTTATGAGATTTTTTGTTTCTTGGTTGGCCATTTCTCAATCTTTTGCTAGCCTTCATTTTATACTAAGTATGATCTCTACTTGTGCATCCAAAATCCATTAAACTAGTTTTTCCATATGAGTCCACCATGCCTACCTATATGTAGTATTATTTTCCCATTCTAAGAAATTTGTATGTGCCATCTCTAATTTTCAAAATAAATTTCTGTCACATCCCTAGTTCCAGTATGCGCTAGGCTAGCCCTTCATGTGACGATCATGTTTAAATTCAAATGAAATTTGAATTGAGGAATTTTCAAAAGCCTCAGAAGACCTCTAAAAATAACCAACATTTAAATCTCATCAAATGAGTCCAAGAAAATGTTCCTGTTATCCTCTGGAAATATTGGCAAGAAGTAAAACCCAAACCAATATTTTTGGTGTCTCAGAAACATTTATTTTGGGCATTTGAATTAAGTCAATAGCTATTTGAATTGGATTTATATCTACTATTAAATCAATATAGGTCCAATAATTCTGAAATATTTTGTGGAGCATTGGTTTAATTCTGTTAGCTCCTAAAAATATTTTCAGAAGAAAAAAATTTGAATTGGTTTCAAAACCAAATTCAAAACAAACCTGCAAAATAGAAAACAGAACATAATTAGAAAAGCACAGGAAAGACAAAACCCTTACCTGGCGGCCCAGTAGGCCGACCTAGCCCACCAGGGGCAGAGGCATCTTCCACCTTGCGCCAGTCGGACGCAAAGCATGTGCCCGACGCGCGCGCGCCCGTAGCTCGCCACATCCTGCTTGCCGCCGACCGCCTGAAGTTGGCTAAGGGCGCCACGCAACCCCTCCGGCTCTCTCTCACTCTTCCCGTGCTCCTCCTCCCCCCTGTCTCTCTCTCACGCGAACGGCCGAACGCCACCGTCGCCGCCGCTCGCCGTAGCCACAGCCACCATCCACCCCTCGTCCTGTCGATCCGTCCAGAAGAACCGTCGTCCACTCCTGCATCGTCTATGCCAACCCGTTCAACCATGGGAGCTCAGCAACGTCGTCTTCGAGCTCATCTTCACCGCGCCTACCGGAGATCGTTCTCGCCGCCCCGCTCGCTCCGATGCCTCCCCCGAGCTACTGACCTGCTCATCGACTCCATCGTGAGCTCCTCTCATTTTCCCCTCTTCATTAGCGTTCGCCCTCGTCCCCTAGCTCCGTTCCCCGCCACGGCCGAAATGCGCCACCGCCTGCGCTCGACGCCTCTGACGTTCCGGTGACCATTTGGTCCCGAGCGTGCGCCCAACATGCTCACCGCCGCGCGTAGAGTCTCCCCAGTACCACGCTGCACTCGTTTGCACATCGCAGCGCCGTTTCCGTGAACACCCGAGCTCCGGCCGCCGCGCAAGTCACCGCCGCCATTGTTTTAGGCCACTAGAGCTGCTGCTGTGAGCACCACTTGACGCGGACAAGTCTCCTCGTCACGTAGAGCATCTCGGCCACTAATTTGTTCGCCGGAGGAGCTTTTTCGACGCCCTCCGCCGTCTCTGGTGTCGCCGGCGATGACACACGGGTCAACTTCGACGAGTTTGACCCAGCTAACCAGGGGTTTGACCTCCCCTGACTCACTGACATGTGGGCCCCAGGCCACTAACTAAACTAGGATTAGTATTAGTTTAACACTAACTAAATTTAGTTAGTTAACTAACCACTGACCAGTGGGTCCCACTGGTCAGGGTTGACCTGGACCGCGCCCGTTGACCGCTGACGTCACAGTGACATCATGCTGATGCAATAACTCTTTTCTTGATTTATTCTGTTACAGGAAATTCTGGAAAATTCCCTAAACTTCTAAAAATCATAGAAAATCAACCGTAACTCCAAATGAAATAAATTATATATGAAAAATTATCAGAAAAATCCAATCTATAAATTTATGCTACTTGCATGCATGTTCAACCAACTTATACCCCCTGTATAAGTGAAAACATGATAATGGCATTTTAAATACCCCTTATGGAGTTTGCATATGAACCCTTGGTTCATATGGACTTCATTTAAATTGTTGCTAGATGCATTAGCACAAATCATAGCATATTGCCATGTCATGATCATGCATCATACTGTCGCGTTTGCATTGATTGTGTTCTTCTCTATTGCCGGTGCTTGTCCCCTCTCGGTAGGCGTATCCCGACGATGAGTTCGATGACACCGATGAAGAGCTATAATATCTTCAGAAGTTCTAGGCAAGCAAAACCCCCTTGCTAATTCCGATACAATCCCACTCTCTTGCTCCTGCTCTCATTTACTGCATTAGGACAACAACGATTCATCTGTTACTTGCTGCGGTAGTTGAACCCCTTATCCTCTGCATGACCTGTCATTGCCACGGTAAATAGATGAAACCCACTAGCATGAGTAGGAGTTGTTTGAGCCCTGATGTGCCTACTCATTCATGCTTGTTTGTCATGCCTGCTATTGCATAGAGTCGTGTCAAGTCTGGTTAATCGGGGATGAATCGGAAGTGTGTGAACATGTCCTACTGTGTGTGAGCTAAGTGTGTGAACACGATTTGGTAAAGGTAGCGGTGAGAGGCCATGTAGGACTACATGGTGGGTTGTCTCACTGAAACCGTCCTCAGGAACTGAGTCCTGTGTTTGTGATCCATGAAACAGCTACTACCACGCATTGGGCCCTGTAATATGACCCCGCTCGACTTACTGACCCCTCTCGTCCTCTGTCCAGGAGTTGCAACTAGTTTCTGGTGTTTGTAGGTTATGTGTTGGCGGCCGTGCGTAGCACTGACCCTAGGGGTGTTCTATGATGCGGTAGATACACTGTGGCCGGGTATGCCAGGCGCCCGTTTGGCGTCTCGGGACCATGTACACATCGTTTGGGGCCGTTGAGGACACCCCGGCTGGATTTCCTTGCGGATGGAACCCGAATAGGCGATAAACCTGGACTAGAGACTTGTGCGGTTAGTCAGGTCGTGGTCTACACCCACGTCGGCTTTCGCTTGAAGTCTGCCGAGCACATGTCGTGTGCAGATGCTAAGTGGTGGAAACATGTGTGACGAAGTACACCCCTGCAGGGTTATAAATGATCTATTCGAATAGCCGTGTCCGCGGTAAAGGACTTCTGGGTTTCCTATAACAGTTCATAGACAAGTGAAAGTGGATACTCTAAAAATCGCAAGATATGTGTGAATGCTATGGATGGCCTTGTCGTAGGGAGACAGGAGCGGATCCATAGTGGTGTATTGAATGGTGAATATGTGGACTCGTGTGCGCCACCTCAAAAGAGTTGCTTGCAGTTGTAGTTCAGGTTAGCCACTGAGTCAAAGCTGGCTTGCTGTAGTTAAACTCCACCACCCCCCTTGTTGATACCGATGCATATGTAGCTAGTTCTGATGTAAGTCTTGCTGAGTACTTTTGTACTCACGTTTTCTTAATTTATGTTTTCAGAGAGACTTCAGTATCGCTAGTAGTTCCGCATGGACTTCGACATTTAGCTTGATACCTCAGCTACGATCTTGTGCCCTCGGCAGGATCTGGTAGATAGTCAGGCTTCTTAGCCTTTTTCATTTGTAGATGTCTGTACTCAGACATGTTAAGCTTCCGCATGTGCTTTGATTTGTATGCTATGATTTTTGGGTCATGAGACCCATGTTTGTAATATCTCGCTCCTCGGAACCTAAGAAATAAATACTTGAGTCGTAGAGTCTTGTTGTGATGCCATGTTGTATTTACACATATCGAGCATATTGTGTGTATGATTGAAATGCTTGGTATGTGTGGGATCTGACAATCTAGTTGTTTATCCTTGGCAGCCTCTCTTATGGGGAAATGTAGTCTAGTGCTTCCTTGAGCCATAGTAGTCCGCTACAGCCCGGTTCACCGGAGTCCTGCTAGCCCAGCACTACTGCTCAGGACACTTGACTGGGCGGCATGTGTTTCACTTCGTTCCTGTGTCTGTCCCTTCGGGGAAATGTCACGCGGTGACATCCGGAGTCCTGCCTAGCTTGCTACAGCCCGGTTTACTGGAGTCCTGCTAGCCTAGTGCTACAGCCCGGATTCACACGCTGCTGACCGACATGCTCGAAGTTGATTGATGCATGCCTGTCTCCGTGGGTTAGTGCCGCTTTGGGTTCACGACTAGCCATGTCTGCCCGGATTCTCTGTCATATGGATGCTAGCGACACTATCATATACATCGGCCAAAAGGCACAAATGGTCCCGGGCCATTGTAAGGCGACAACCGTGGGAATACCGTGCGTGAGGCCGCAAAGTGATATGAGGTGTTACCAGCTAGATTGATGTGACTTGGAATCGGTGTCCTGACAGCGTTGGTATCAGAGCCTGACTGCTTGTAGGATTATCAAGCCATACTGGTCGAAGTTGTGTCTAGAAATGCTTTAGTTATGTAGGGAAATTGATTGTGGGAGGGAACGTAAGGCTCTTTTACTCCTTTACCTTTATGCCCTCTGATCTGAGTCATTCTCTTCTCATTCAACGTGGGTTAAGGACTAGGCTCTCTTCTTCTATCAAGTTCACATGTTACTAATCCGTAGTAGCTTATAGGATTGTTGTTACAAGCCTCAGTACAGTTTCTACTACTTTTAGTATGTTGCCAGTTGAATCAGAACCTTGATATGATGTTGTTGAGTGGTATTGCAAAATGTTGTGGATGTCTCAAATCTTTTTCTGAGCATTTACAGCCATTATGCTGTCCGAGTCATCCCAGGTCTCTAACTAGTCTGATGCATTTGCAAATCCTTTCTTCCCGTTTCCGTTGTCCTTTTGGGCCAGATTAAGCACACTAACGGTCTGTTGAGGTACTCTACTACCTCAACATATATGTTGGAGCTATTATTATGACCCTAGGTGTTTTAGGGAGTCACCTAGTAATCTAGCCATGTTTTGTGTTCCCGGAGTGATGATTCTGGCCACCATTCTCGAAAGCATCTCATGATGTTATTAGTTAGTAGGTATTCTTTCCTGGGTTCTTGAACCCAAGATTCACTCTACTTAATTCGTGTAGATAGTGTTGCTCGTTCCTTTAGGATATTAGAAACCTTGTGATAGTCCTCGAGGTCCGTGGAATTTCCTTCTTCCAAATACCATGAACCATTAAGGCAGAAGTTATTTGAACCAAAGGATCACAATCAGAGTACTCTTGAGGAGTTCTCCATTCATAATCGTGACTCTGCTAGTCCTACCTCTCTTCATGAGTTATCCGGAAGAAACATGTTGAACTTGGTTCGACATACTAACCTATGCATCCACAACTCAGAAAGTTATATGTTCCTTGAGTTGACCCTCCTCAGCTATATTCTGACTGTAGCCTATCAATTGATAGTCAGGAATAGTTGTGCATTCGTGTTCATCGATGCCTATTATTCTTGTGGTCCGTCAAGCCATTCTATTCCGGAATGACTAGGAGAAACAAACTCTAGTACCTCGTCCATTTCTAGGATTGGGTCAAAGTAGTTGTATTCCGCAGATCAAATGCCAATCCAGCTTTTGTTGTGTTCTACCTCGGAGTATTACCGCCTTTATGTCAGGATTGTCACGAGAATTGCACCATTTCTTATGAATTCTTGATTTAGTGATACTTCTTGCCATCATTGTTCATTCCTCGGTCCCGTGTTGTTGTAACCGGAATTCCGACAAGTGAATTGTGATGTGTGAAATCAATACTCCGAGCAACTGGTTGCTTTGTAGTAAATGGACAATATTCTCATTTTTAGAGTGTTGATTATTAAATCATCATCCTAAGATTGATCGTGCTACGTAGTCCTTATTTCTGGTGCACTCTTCGATCAATGAGTTAGGATTATTCAATCCCTTGCTTATTTGATCATATCGTCTTGCTCTGAAAAGCAAGATTGTTCTCAAGCTTAGTAACATATCGGTGGTTGGTGATGTTCCAAATATCTTCTCGAAAGTACTACCAGGTTGTCACCTGACCGCTATGTTGAGTTCGTGATCATGTTGGTTTTTCTCTAAACCATCCATTCCCCAAGAATCTGTGTTGGATACCCCCGAGCTAGTTGGTTAAGCTAAACAACAACTTGGAGAGTTGGAAGATGGAAGCTTGTCTGACTTAGTTCATGCCAAGGGATATCCTTGTGTATGTGTGTGTGTGTTGAAGATAGATGATATCTTCATCGACTGATCCCCGTGATCAGTTGTTGAACCTATTGTCTTGTCCAAACCTTGATTTGAGTATGGGCTATCATCAAATCAAGTTAGAACCAACGATATTCATAATGTTGTCTTACTCGTGGTTGATTCCTCGAGCATACACCATTACATCCTTTGGTCTGACCAATGTTATCACTGTGTTCACATGATGGTGAAAGTCCAGTGATATGGAAATTCTAATGAGTTGCTGTTGAGCCCATCAACAACATTTTGTCCCCCCATGATTCATGTTAAACATCAACCTAGTGTTGAAAACTTTGTAAGCAATGCCTTCGTGTTCCGTTCATGAAGCTTATGCTTGGATGAAATAAGTGACTTTCTCCAAGTTCACGTGCATTAGGTGTAAGTTGCCGCCATGAATTTGAGAAAGGTTTGTTATGTTTCCCTTGGAATCATCCCAAATCATTCATGAATATGTGCGAAGTATTCTATGGTTTGGTAGATTAATTACCTCCACTCCATATGTGTTCCTAGCACACCAAGCCACTGATTGGTTTGTTCAAGGATAAGAAGTTTCTTCCTAGGAGCTAGACTTACGCAAGAACTTCGATATCCTCGTTGATGGTTCCCTCCTGAACTCAGTAGTGTTTCATTGTAAGACTACCAGGTGGCCATGCTTGTCTAGGATAGCGTGTTCACATGCTTGTAGCAGAACCGGCTCATGTTCTATAGCTTACTATCGTAGTTCATTCCCCTGAGAATCTCGCAACGTCATCTCGTCGATTTGTGTTGCAAACTTTCATTTTTCGTTCCAGACCCGATGAGTCTGGATTATCCTGACACCAACCAGATCTGAATCCCAAGCAGATATGATGGTTGGAACGTTTCTCAAGGACTGTAGTATTGGTCTCTCTGTAACCCGGTAAAGTGGATGTTGTGGCCAACACACCCAACCGGAAGACTTATTATTGTAGTATCTTGATTGAGAAAGTTGGCTACCTCCCCATAAGGATTTCATAGGATTTACTGCAGTAGTTGTTCCTTATGGATCCTTTGTATTCCGAAGTCTGACCACTACTTGATGACTATGTTGATGCTTTAAAGCATGACCGTGGTAACCAGTACATCAAGGAGAATATTAGAAGCGGAGTGCTAAATGTCTCTCGGTCGATCATCCAGATTTCATTCCCTTGGCCTCGCTAAGGTGAAATCTGAGAAAGGGTTGTCTTTCTATGCATCTGCATTGTCCATCACTATTCGTCAAGGTAGTAAGATGTGTTGCCAGGATCCTCGACTCGGATATTGGTAGAATCTTGATCAATATGGAAATGCTCAAGTTCTTGAGAGCACGCGCAAGAAAATTCATCCATTACGTTGTCTTCAACAAGGTAGTCCACATCATCCATTCTAGTCCAAGTATGTCATTCCTTCAAACTCCTTCAAATGATCGATTGTGATTTGCCTTAGGCTGGTATAAAGAGTTTCAATGATCTTTGAATCAAAAGTAATTCTTTTTGGCACTTAAGGGAGCAATCCAACAAGTCACCTCCCCCAAGGTGCCCCGTTGTGGAATTATGGCAGCTAACTCCTCGCTACGTCGTGATCGAGCGTGGATTTGTTGCCTACCTACTGGACCTCCTTCATCTGTTACACCCCATCCCCCTGAATGTATGTTTCGTGTCTCAGCTCAAGATATGTTTCTATGTCTCATCTCGTGAGTTGATCGTGAGTTGCTCGATCTTCGAGAAGATTGACTCTTTAGGTTTTCCCAGCCTTCTCTTTGTCGTGTTGGAAGAAGATTTCAAAAGCAAAGATGTCAAGATCAATTGGAGAAATGAATCTACATCTTCGAGAAGGGCAAATCAGATCATGAAGATCGTGTTAGCTTTGTGACCCCTCTGCCTTCTTACCTCATGACTTGAATCTCGGGACGAGATTCTTGTTTAGTAGGGGTGAGCTGTCACATCCCTAGTTCCAGTATGCACGAGGCTAGCCCTTCATGTGAGCATCATGTTTAAATTCAAATGAAATTTGAATTGAGGAATTTTCAAAAGCCTCAGAAGACCTCTAAAAATAACCAACATTTAAATCTCATCAAATGAGTCCAAGAAAATGTTCCTGTTATCCTCTGGAAATATTGGCAAGAAGTAAAACCCAAAACAATATTTTTGGTGTCTCAGAAACATTTATTTTGGGCATTTGAATTAAGTCAGTTGCTATTTGAATTGGATTTATGTCTACTATTAAATCAATATAGGTCCAATAATTCTGAAATATTTTGTGGAGCATTGGTTTAATTCTGTTAGCTCCTAAAAATATTATCAGAAGCAAAAAAAAATTGAATTGGTTTCAAAACCAAATTCAAAACAAACCTGCAAAATAGAAAACAGAACATAATTAGAAAAGCACAGGAAAGACAAAACCCTTACCTGGCAGCCCAGTAGGCCGGCCCAGCCCACTAGGGGCAGAGGTGTCTTCCACCTCGCGCCAGTCGGACGCAGAGCGTGTGCCCGACGCGCGCGCGCCCGTAGCTCGCCACCTCCTGCTTGCCACCGACCGCCTAAAGTTGGCTAAGGGCGCCACGCAACCCCTCCGTCTCTCTCTCACTCTCCCCGTGCTCCTCCTCCCCTCTGTCTCTCTCTCTCACGCGCACGGCCGAATGCCACTGTCGCCGCCGCTCGCCGTAGCCACAGCCACCATCCACCCCTCGTCCTGTCGATGCGTCCAGAAGAACCATCGTCCACTCCTGCATGGTCTACGCCAACCTGTTCAACCGCGGGAGCTCTGCAACGTCGTCTTCGAGCTCATCTTCACCGTGCCCGCCAGAGATCGTTCTCACCGCCCCGCTCGCTCTGACGCCTCCCCCGAGCTACTGACCTGCTCATCGACTCCGCCGTGAGCTCCTCTCTTTTTCCCCTCTTCTTTAGAGTTCGCCCTCGTCCCCTAGCTCCATTCCCTGCCGTGGCCGAAACGCGCTGCCGCCTGCGCTCGATGCCGGTGACGTTCCGGTGACCATTTGGTCCCGAGCGTGCGCCCAACATGCTCGCCGCCGCGCGTAGAGTCTCCCCAGTACCACGCTGCAATCGTTTGCACACCGCAGCGCCGTTTCCGCGAACACCCGAGCTCCGGCCGCCGCGCAATTCGCCGCCGCTGTCGTTTTAGGCCACTAGAGCTGCTGCTGTGAGCACCACTGGACGCGGACGAGTCTCCTCGTCACGTAGAGCATCTCGGCCGCTAATTTGGTCGCCGGAGGAGCTTTTCCGACACCCTCCGGCGCCTCTGGTGTCGCTGGCGACGACACGCGGGTCAACTCCGGCGAGTTTGACCCAGCTGACCAGGGGTTTGACCTCCCCTGGCTCACTGACATGTGGGCTCCAGGCGACTAACTAAACCAGGATTAGTATTAGTTTAACACTAACTAAATTTAGTTAGTTAACTAACCACTGACCAGTGGGTCCCACTGGTCAGGGTTGACCTGGACCACGCCCGTTGACTGCTGACATCACAGTGACGTCATGCTGATGCAATAACTCTTTTCTAGATTTATTCTTTTACAGGAAATTCCTAAAAATTTCCTAAACTTCTAAAAATCATAGAAAATCAACCCTAACTCCAAATGAAATAAATTATAGATGAAAAATTATCAGAAAAATCCAATCTATCCATTTATACTACTTTCATGCATGTTCAACTAACTTATACCCCCTGTACAAGTGAAAACATGATAATGGCATTTTAAATACCCCTTATGGAGTTTGCATATGAACCCTTGGTTCATATGGACTTCATTTAAATCGTTGCTAGATGCATTAGCACAAATCATAGCATATTTCCATGTCATGATCATGCATCATACTGTCGCATTTGCATTGATTGTGTTCTTCTCTATTGCCGATGCTTGTCCCCTCTCGGTAGGCGTATCCCGACGATGAGTTCGATGGCACCGATGAAGAGCTATAATATCTTCAGAAGTGCCAGGCAAGCAAAACCCCCTTGCTCATTCCGATACAATCCCACTCTCTCGCTCCTGCTCTCTTTTACTGCATTAGGACAACAACGATTCATCTGTTACTTGCTGCGATAGTTGAACCCCTTATCCTCTGCATGACCTATCATTGCCATAGTAAATATATGAAACCCACTAGCATGAGTAGGAGTTGTTTGAGCCCTGATGTGCCTACTCATTCATGCTTGTTTGTCATGCGTGCTATTGCATAGAGTCGTGTCAGGTCTGGTTCATCGAGGAAGAATCGGAAGTGTGTGAACATGTCCTACTGTGTATGAGCTAAGTGTGTGAACATGATTTGGTAAAGGTAGCGGTGAGAGGCCATGCAGGAGTACATGGTGGGTTGTCTCACTGTAACCGTCCTCAGGAACTGAGTCCTGTGTTTGTGATCCATGAAACAGCTACTACCACGCATTGGGCCCCGTAATATGACCTCGCTCGACTTCCTGACCCCTCTTGTCCTCTGTCCAGGAGTTGCAACTAGTTTCCGATGTTTGTAGGTTATGTGTTGGCGGCCGTGCGTAGCGCTGACCCTAGGGGTGGGCTATGATGCGGTAGATACACTGTGGCCGGGTATGCCGGGCGCCCGTTTGGCATCTCGGGACCCTGTACACATCGTTTGGGGCCGTTGAGGACACCCCGGCCGGATTTCCTTGCGGATGGAACCCGGATAGGCGATAAACCTGGACTAGAGACTTGTGCGGTTAGTCAGGTCGTGGTCTACACCCACGTCGGCTTTTGCTTGAAGTCTGCCGAGCACATGTCGTGTGCAGACGCTAAGTGGTCGAAACATGTGTGACGAAGTACACCCCTGCAGGGTTATAAATGATCTATTCGAATAGCCGTGTCCGCGGTAAAGGACTTCTGGGTTGCCAATAACAGGTCATAGACAAGTGAAAGTGGATACTCTAAAAATCGCAAGATAAGTGTGAGTGCTATGGATGGCCTTCTCGTAGGGAGACGGGAGCGGATCCATAGTGGTGTATTGAATGGTGAATATGTGGACTCGTGTGCGCCACCTCAAAAGAGTTGCTTGCAGTCGTAGTTCAGGTTAGCCACTGAGTCAAAGCTGGCTTGCTGCAGTTAAACTCCACCACGCCCCCTTGTTGATACCGATGCATATGTATCTAGTTCTGATGTAAGTCTTGCTAAGTACTTTTGTACTCACATTTGCTTAATTTATGTTTTGCAGAGAGACTTCAGTCTCGCTAGTAGTTTCGCGTGGACTTTGACGTTTAGCTTGATACCTCAGCTACGATCTTGTGCCCTCGGTAGGATCTGGTAGATAGTCAGCCTTCTTAGGCTTTTTCATTTGTAGATGTCTGTACTCAGACATGTTAAGCTTCCGCATGTGCTTTGATTTGTATGCTATGATTCTTGGGTCATGAGACCCATGTTTGTAATATCTCGCTCCTCGGAGCCTAAGGAATAAATACTTGAGTCATAGAGTCTTGTCGTGATGCCATGTTGTATTTACACATATCGAGCATACTGTGTGTATGATTGAAATGCTTGGTATGTGTGGGATCCGACAATCTAGTTGTTTATCCTTGGCAGCCTCTCTTATGGGGAAATGTAGTCTAGTGCTTCCTTGAGCCATAGTAGTCCGCTACAGCACGGTTTACCGGAGTCCTGTTAGCCCAGTGCTACATCCCAGATTCACACGCTGCTGACCGACATGCTCGAAGTTGATTCATGTATGCATGTCTCTATGGGTTAGTGCCGCTTTGGGTTCACGACTAGCCATGTCGGCCCAGGTTCTCTGTCATATCGATGCTAGCGACACTATCATATACGTCAGCCAAAAGGCGCAAACGGTCCCGGGCCATGGTAAGGCGACAACCGTGGGAATACCGTGCGTGAGGCCGCAAAGTGATATGAGGTGTTACCAGCTAGATCGATGTGACTTGGAATCGGGGTCCTGACAATTTCTCTTTTGTGTGCTCGTACCGCTCATGAAACGCTAGGGGCTGGCTAATATATTTCCATGCTAGATATGTTATTCTCACGATGAGTTTTTATTCACTTGCCATTGCGTGAGAGTAAGGCAAAGGTATTAGGGATGCCTAGTCCAGAAATGAAAATTGAATTTACTTTATGTTGTCAAATAATAAATTCCTTGGAAAGTGTTGGTATGGAAGGCACCCGTGGATACAGCTAGCCATGGAAAGAGAAAGTATGGTTGAAAAAGAAATAAACTTTAATTTCTGTTTGGGAACCACCTATGATATAGCTAGCATGGAAAGTATTGGGAACTACTTGATCATTCTTGTTGACAGGAAAAGCATGTCTCCCAAATTTTTTTTATCTCTATCTTTTCGCTTTGAGCTCTGGCACTTCTACAAATCCGTACTTCCCTTTGCGAAGGGCCTTTATTTTACTTTATGCAATTTTTATTTTTAATTTGAGTCTCCATATTCTCTTATAAAGCACCAACTAAAGGGCACTATGATCGTACTTGAGCATTGGGTGTAGCTAATATGCGAGTGTGTTTCATTAATGGATCAACGATTGAGCATAATGGGCTAGGGATAACTTATTTTAGCGTTGATATTTTGAAAGACATGGTTGCTTGTTGATATGCTTGAGTATTTAAGTCCTCACGTAAAAAACTAGGCTATTGCTTTGAACCATATAAAAGTCCAAATGTCCATGCTACAAAGAAAAGAACATGTGATGAGCATGTTAGGCAGCATTCCACATCAAATTCTATTTTTATCATTTACCTACTCAAGGACGAGCAGGAATTAAGCTTGGGGATGCTGATATGTCTCCAACGTATCTATAGTTTTTGATTGTTCCATGCTGTTATATTATCATTCTTGGATGTTTTACAATCATTTTATAGTCATTTTATATCATTTTTTGGTACTAACCTGCTGACATAGTGCCCAGTGCTAGTTGTTGTTTTCTGCATGTTTTTTACTTCGCAGGAAATCAATATCAAACGGAGTCCAAACGCAACAAAACTTTTTGTGGATTTTGCTGGACTAGAAGACATCCAGTGTGCCATAGAAGTAGCGAAGAGGGAGCCCGAAGAGACATCCAGGGAGTGCCTGGAGGCCCATGCGTGCCCTGGTGGGTTGTACCCACCTTGGTGACCTCCCGAACCGCCTCTTTGCTCTATAAATACCCCAATATTCCAGAAACCCTAGGGGAGTCGACGGAAATCAATTCCAGCCGCCGCAAGTTCTAGAACCACCAGATCCAATCTAGACACCATCACGGAGGGTTTCATCATGTCCATTGGTGCCTCTCCGATGATGCGTGAGTAGTTCTTTGTAGACCTTCAGGTCCGTAGTTAGTAGCTAGATGGCTTACTCTCTCTCTCTCTCTTTTGATTCTCAATACAATGGTCTCTTGGAGATCCATATGATGTAACTCTTTTTGCGATGTGTTTGTTGGGATCCGATGAACTTTGAGTTTATGATCAGATCTATCTTTTTATCCATGAAAGTTATTTGAGTCTTCTTTGATCTCTTATATGCATGATTTCTTATAGCCTCGTATTTCTTCTATGATATTTGGGTTTTGTCTAGCCAACTTTATCTATTTATCTTACAATGGGAAAAGGTGCCTTGTGATGGGTTCGATCTTACGGTGCTTGATCCCGGTGACAGAAGGGGAACCGACACGTATGTACCATTGCCATTAAGGATAACAAGATGGGATCTATTTCTACAAAATAGATCTTGTCTACATCATGTAATCGTTCTTATTGCATTACTCCGTTTCTCCATGAACTTAATACACTAGATGCATGCTGGATAGCGGTCGATGTGTGGAGTAATAGTAGTAGATGCAGGTAGGAGTCGGTCTAGTAATCTTGGATGTGATGCCTATATAATGATCATTGCCTGGATATCATCATGATTATTTGAAGTTTTATCAATTGCCCAACAGTAATTCGTTTACCTACCATTTGCTATTTTTCTCAAGAGAAGCCACTAGTGAAACCTACGGCCCTCGGGTCTCTTCTTTATTATATTTGCCTTCGCAATCTATTTTTATTTGCTTTTATTTTCAGATCTATTAAACCAAACATACAAAAATACCTTGATGCACTTTATTTTATTTGGCGATCCATCTATCAATTTATTACAACTTTCTCACATCCACTTGCCAATTGATACGTCTCCAACGTATCTATAATTTTTGATTGTTCCCTGCTATTATATTATCTGTGTTGGATGTTTATGAGCTTTATTATACACTTTTATATTATTTTTGGGACTAACCTATTAACCGGAGGCCTAGCCCAAATTGTTGCTTTCTTGCCTATTTCAGTGTTTCGAAGAAAAGGAATATCAAACAGAGTCCAAACAGAATGAAACCTTCGGGAGAGTTATTTTTGGAATGGAAGCAATCTAGGAGACTTGGAGTAGATGTCAGGGAACATTCGAGGAAGCCACGAGGCAGGGATGCGCGCCCTACCCCCCCTGGGCGTGCCCCCCACCCTCGTGGGCACCTCGTGGCTCCCATGACCGACTTCTTTCGCCTATATATGTCCATATACCTAAAAACATCAAAGAGCAGAATAGATCGGGAGTTCCGCCGCCAGAAGCCTCCGTAGCCACCGAAAACCAATGTAGACCGGTTCCGGCACCCCACCGGAGGGGGGAATCCCTCTTTGGTGGCCATCTTCATCATCCCCGTGCTCTCCATGACAAGGAGGGAGTACTTCCCCCTCGGGGCTGAGGGTATGTACCAGTAGCTATGTGTTTGATCTCTCTCTCTCTCTCGTGTTCTTGAGGTGATACGATCTTGATGTATCGTGAGCTTTGCTATTATAGTTGGATCTTATGATGTTTCTCCCCCTCTACTCTCTTGTGATGAATTGAGTTTTCCCTTTGAAGTTATATTATCGGATTGAGTCCTTAAGGATTTGAGAACACCTGATGTATGTCTTGCATGTGCTTATCTGTGGTGACAATGGGATATCATGTGATCCACTTGATGTATGTTTTGGTGATCAACTTGCGAGTTCCGTGACCTCGTGAACTTATGCATAGGGGTTGGCACACATTTTCGTCTTGACTCTCCGGTAGAAACTTTGGGGCACTCTTTGAAGTTCTTTGTGTTGGTTGAATAGATGAATCTGAGATTGTGTGATGCATATCTTATAATCATACCCATGGATACTTGAGGTGACGCTGGAGTATCTAGGTGACATTAGGGTTTTGGTTGATTTGTGTCTTAAGGTGTTATTGTAGTACGAACTCTATGATAGATTTAACGGAAAGAATAGCTTTGTGTTATTTTACTATGGACTCTTGAATAGATCGATCAGAAAGGATAACTTTGAGGTGGTTTCGTACCCTACAATAATCTCTTCGTTTGTTCTCCGCTATTAGTGACTTTGGAGTGACTCTTTGTTGAATGTTGAGGGATATTTATATGATCCAATTATGTTATTATTGTTGAGAGAACTTGCACTAGTGAAAGTATGAACCCTAGGCCTTGTCTCAATGCATTGCAATACCATTTGTGCTCACTTTTATCATTAGTTACCTTGTTGTTTTTATATTTCCAAGTTACAAAAACCTTTATCTACCAGGCATATTGCACTTGTATCACCATCTCTTCGCCGAACTAGTGCACCTATACAATTTACCATTGTATTGGGTGTGTTGGGGACACAAGAGACTCTTTGTTATTTGGTTGCAGGGTTGCTTGAGAGAGACCATCTTCATCTTACGCCTCCCATGGATTGATAAACCTTAGGCCATCCACTTGAGCGAAATTTGCTACTGTCCTACAAACCTCTGCACTTGGAGGCCCAACAACGTCTACAAGAAGAAGGTTGTGTAGTAGACATCAAGCTCTTTTCTGGCGCCGTTGCCGGGGAGTTTAGTGCTTGAAGGTATATCTTTAGATCTTGCAATCGAATCTTTTAGTTTCTTGTTTTATCACTAGTTTAGTTTATAAAAGAAAATTACAAAAAAATGGAATTGAGTTTGCCTCATACGCTTCATCTTTTTAATATCTTTCGTGAGAATGATGGAAAGGAAAATTGAGCTCAAGTGCTAGAAGAAGAAGTCTATAAAATGTTTGGCACTAAATCTTTGAATGATGATCACGATTGCAATGTTGTTAGTATGAACTCCTTGAATATCCATAGTACTAATGATGATTGCACTAGTCATGATGAAAATGTCTCTTATAAGCATGTCAATTTTTGTGGAGTGCATAGAGCTTGCAAGTACACACCAATTAGGGAAAATAGATTTTGCAAGAGGCATAAGTATTTGGAAACTAAATTGTTGCAAGAAAGGCTAGATGTTTGTGCTGAAAATTTAAAATTTCTTCGCCATACTTGTGAACTTATGAACATGGTCATTTAAATCTCAAATGCAAATTGTTTCATGAGAGTATCGTGTCCAAAAATTGTGATGATTTGATTTCCCTTGCACATCATAATGAACTTAGTTTGCTTTCGGGTTATGAAGAAATGAAACGTATAACTAAGCATATTCCAGAATATAACCTTGAGAAATTCCACGATATTGATCTAGAATAAATTCTTATGTATTGTGCGGTGAATTTCATTGAAAATCCTTATATTGCCAATTACATAAAGAAAAGAAAACAAATAGAGGATGAAGAGAATACTAATGAAAGGTAAGAGGCTTCCCAATATCCTCCTATTATTTCTTATGATGAATCAGGTAAAGAGGAGGAGCCTTCTATTCAACCAATCTCATCAATAAGGAGCTCTGAAAAGAGGATTAAACCCACACATGATGTGAAGAAGAAAAAGAAAAGACGGAGAAGCAAAGGTAAAAATGTATCCCTCCCAAATGATGTTGCTCCTATTACTCATTGTGATGATGATAATTGTTATACTATTGGTGCTATCCATACTATTAATGATGAGAGTGATTATGCTTATGATATGAAAAGGCCCAAGCTTGGGGATGCTATGTTTGATGAGAATGACATGTTTGAGAATGTATTTTCTGCAATTAATGTTAGTCCCAAGCTTGGGGATGCTATGTTTAATGAAGATGATATTTGTAGTCTCCCAAGTTTTGATATGCAAATTTATTATGATGATAGCATGCCTCCTACTTATGATGATTATATTGATGAAAGTGGGTTTGGAAGAGTGTCAACTTTAGGAATTAATGATCCCACTATGTTTAAGGATGTTGAATCTTATTGTGATAATTATGAAAGTGGATTTGGAGAGGTCATGACTTTATTTAGTAATGATTCCACTATCTTGGAAGAGATTTCAACTGATTATGATGAGAACAAAGTTGCTACTTATGATGATTATTGTGATGACACTTATGCTATAAAAAGTAGTGGTGATTATATTTATAAAACTTTTCATGATTATGATTACCCTTTTTCTGAACACTATTCTTTCAATGTGGAAACAATTTATAGTATTCGAGTTTCTTATGATACTCCCACTATTCTGAATCAGAAGAATTTTACTTATGTGGAGAGTAGTAAATTTTCTATGCTTGTAGATCATGAAAAGAATGCTTTATGCAATGGTTATATTATTGAATTCATTCATGATGCTACTGAAAATTATTATGAGGGAGGAACATATGCTTGTAGGAATTGCAATAATATCAAGTTTCCTCTCTATGTGCTTAAAATATGGAAGTTATGCTTGTTTTACCTTCCCATGCAAGTGGATTCTTGTTCCCATAATTTGTTTGCTCACAAAATCCCTATGCATAGGAAGTGGGTTAGACTTAAATGTGCTAGTCATATTCTTCATGATTCTCTCTTTATGTTACAATTCTTATCTTTTATGTGAGCATCATTGAAATCATCATGCCTAGCTAGGGGCGTTAAACGATAGCGCTTGTTGGGAGGCAACCCAACTTTATTTTTGTTCCTTGATTTTTAATTATGTTTAGCAATAAATAATTTATCTAGCCTCTTTTATGATTGAGTTTTTATGTTTTAGTTAGTGTTTGTGCCAAGTAGAACCGTTGGGAGGACTCGGGGAAAGTCTTGTTGATCTTGCTGTAAAAAAACAGAAACTTTAGCGCTCACGAGAATTGCTGCCATTTTTTTATTGGAGAGTGATATTTAGTTAATTTTTTGCATATGATTAATAGATAAATTCCTCACGTCCAGCGACTTATTTTAGAATTTTGGGGGTTCCAGAAGTTTGCGTTAGTTACAGATTACTATAGACTGTTCTATTTTTGACAGATTCTGTTTTTCATGTGTTGTTTGCTTATTTTGATGAATCTATGGCTAGTAAAAGATTTTATAAACCATAGATAAGTTGGAATACAGTAGGTTTAACACCAATATAAATAAATAATGAGTTAATTACAGTACCTTGAAGTGGTGTTTTGTTTTCTTTAGCTAACGGAGCTTACGAGTTTTCTGTTAAGTTTTGTGTTGTGAAGTTTTCAAGTTTTGGGTAAAGATTCGATGGACTATGGAATAAGGAGTGGAAAGAGCCTAAGCTTGGCGATGCCCAAGGCACCCCAAGGTAATATTCAAGGACAACCAAGATCCTAAGCTTGGGGATGCCCGGGAAGGCATCCCCTCTTTCGTCTTTGTTCATCTTTAACTTTACTTGGAGCTATATTTTTATTCACCGCATGATATGTGTTTTGCTTGGAGCGTCATTTTATTTTATTTTGTTTTGCTTTATGTTTGAATAAAATACCAAGATCTGAAATTCTTAAATGTTAGAGAGTCTTCACATAGGTGCATAATTATTTGACTACTCATTGATCTTCACTTATATCTTTTGGAGTAGTTTGTCGTTTGCTCTAGTGCTTCACTTATATCTTTTTAGAGCACGGCAGTGGTTTTATTTTGAAGAAATAGATGAACTCTCATGCTTCACTTACATTATTTTGAGAGTCTTTTGAACAACATGGTAATTTTCTTTGGTTATGAAACTAGTCCTAATATGATAGGCATCCAAGAGGGATATAATAAAAACTTTCATATAAAGTGCTTTGAATACTATGAGAAGTTTGATACTTGATGATTGTTTTGAGATATGAAGATGGTAATATTAGAGTCGTGCTAGTTGAGTAATTATGAATTTGAGAAATACTTGTGTTGAGGTTTGCAAGTCCTGTAGCATGCACGTATGGTAACCGTTATGTGACAAATTTGAAGCATGAGGTGTTTCTTTGATTGCCTTCCTTATGAGTGGTGGTCGGGGACGAGTGATGGTATTTTCCTACCAATCTATCCCCCTAGGAGCATGCACATAATGCTTGGTTTTTGATGAATTGTAGATTTTTGCAATAAGTATGTGAGTTCTTTATGACTAATGTTGAGTCCATGGATTATACGCACTCTCACCTTTCCATCATTGTTGGCCTCTTCGGTACCGTGCATTGCCCTTTCTCACCTTGAGAGCTGGTGCAAACTTCGTCGGTGCATCCAAGCCCCGTCATATGATACGCTCTGTCACACATAAACCTCCTTATATCTTCCTCAAAACAGCCACCATACTGTAACGCCCCGGACACACCCGCCGGTGGTCGTTACTCCTGGCGGGATCTAGACTGTCCCGACAGATCAATTCTAGTCTTTTCTGCGCACTTTGTCCTCACTCGTGCTCACCCGGGAGCAACTTCCCGGTCGTTCACCCATCCTGAAACTACTCTAAGCTGAGCACGCTTAACTTTGGAGTTTTGTCCGAATGGGCTTCCGAAAAAGAAGGAATTCCTTATTGATATGAGTAGTCTATCATCCCTAATAAGCCAGGCTATCACATACACCCACACTTAGAGGAACTGACGTCCTCGTAGGGCCACATGAACGTTCCCTCTTGGTACATACGTCTGTGCATCCAGTCCGGTACATGTGCCATGTCGAGTGCCACGACGGGTCACAAACGTCATGAACAACATGACCCCGCACTTGTCCGCAAACATCCGTGTAACTGCGAGGGTCGGCTCTGATACCAACTTGTAACGCCCCGGACACTCCCGCCGGTGGTCGTTACTCCTGGCGGGATCTAGACTGGCCCCACAGATCAATACTAGTCTTTTCTACGCACTTTGTCCTCACTCGTGCGCACCCGGGAGAAACATCCCGGTCGGTCACCCATCCTGAAACTACTCCAAGCTGAGCACGCTTAACTTTGGAGTTCTGTCCGAATGGGCTTTGTAGCGACCAGACCTCAACCAGTCTGATCTCTGTGCTCCGGTGTCATCCCTGGATCAGTAATGTTGACACCACACAGTACTTGAAGGATTTATAACAGAGTAGCAACCACACACTTATTACATCGAGTGTCTCAAAAGAGAACTTATTACAATAAATGTGGCTTAAGGCCATCTAATAATGATAACAGCGGAAGGCTTGGAAGATAAGTGAGTCCATCAACTCCAACGCCATCACTGTGTATAGAACCACGACCTAAAAGTCTCCTTACTCATTGTCTAAAAAGTCTGCAACATGAACGTTGCAGCCCGAAATGGGTCAGCACATGGAATATGCTGGCAAAGTAACACATAGAGAATGATGGAAGAATAAGACTATACTACATGCATATTTGGCCGGTGGAAAGCTCTATGGTTACAGTTTTGCGTAAAGCCAATTTTTCCCTACTGCAAAGGAATAAATTTTATTTAACTATCATGGTAGTTGTTAAACATTGAGAGTGTAGACACCCTCTCAATCCCAATTAAGCATCAGCATTAACCCAACAAAATTAATTAGAGTAACATGATGAGATTCACATGATAATCCAAGTACTAGATACTCAAGATGTCCATAACCGGGGACACGGCTAACCATGATTAGTTTATACACTCTGCAGAGGTTTGCGCACTTTTCCCCACAAGACTCGATCTCCTCCGTTGGGAATCTCGCACTACATGGTGTTTGACTAACAGATGACCGAGACATAGTCTTTTAGAAGCGCTAGCACCTTACAAACGGGTAGACCGTACCAACCTACATCCCCTACATCTGCTAGTCTACCACTGTAAGAGTTCGCACGACTTAGTCAACTATGCTAGAGCCCATAGTAGCTTGTGGCTGCACACGGAAGTTTCTAGTATGAGTAATCTCATGATCCCTTTGATCCTGGGTGGCGGTCCAAAAGAAAACAGGAAATCGCTGGAATACCCAGGTGCCTCAATCCACCCAGATGTGTGTTTAGGTTGCCACCTTAGATAAACCATTAATTTAACAATCTCACATCTATCATGGATACACTCACCCAATCCACGTCTACTAGCATAGCATAGCGATAGGCAACGTAGAAGTAACTCCCAAAGGTTTGATAATAAAACAGGTAATAGGTACTACCTCATCTACTTCCCAAAACCCACAATTTAATTAGATCCTAATCATGCAATGTTTGAGGATTGATCTAATGCAATAAAAACTGGGTAATAGGAAGTATGATCAAAGTGTTACTTGCCTTGCTGATGATCCGTGAAACCTAGGGATTCGAAGTAGCAAGCGGCGCACTCCGGGTACTCTATCGCAAACAAACAAGCATACAATAAGTACTCAACTAATGCACATGTAAAACTCAAATAAGAGATCTAACCAGATAGTTCAACTTAAGAACTCCGGTTGGCAAAAAGGATCAAATCGAACGAAACAACGAAAGACAAACGAAAAAAGAAATAAACTCCGTTTACTAATCTGAATCTAGGTCAACTTTACTGAGCAAAAACTTGTTTGAGTTGGTTAAACAGAAAGAGGGTTTCGAGACGGAACTCCAGGCGCTTGAATCGCCTGATTCCGATAAACGAGCGAAAAGCTATACTAGAACGAAAATCGGATCAGAAATCGTGATCAGAAATAATCATGGAAAATCCGAGAAAAAGAAAAACGATGAACAAATTAACAAACGAACGTTTGTTATCTGAAACTTATCGAAGAACGTGTTCGTTAAAACGAACGAACGAGCGAACGCTTGCTAAATAAATAAACCAGAAAAACCGATCTATAAAAAAAAATGAAAACTAGGGTTTTTCTAAAAAAACCGGACTAGTTTTTCTCTGAAAACCGGGCGGCGGTGGCTACCTCGGCTCGGACTCCGGCGGGGCTCCAGCGGGGTTCCGGGCGATGCGGGGCGGCGGCTCCTGGCGGCGGCGGTGGCAGCAGCAGGCGGCGGCGGCGGCGTGCGGCGGCGGCTTGCGGCGGCAGCAGCGCATGCGGCGGGGCGGGCTGCGGTGCGGGGCGGGTGGCGTGGCGTGGGGTGAGGAGAGGCGGCGGCGGTGGTGGCTATTTAAAGAGGGGGGCGGCTGACTTGGGGAGGGGGTCGGGCGGCGGCGAGGTGGCTCCGGCTCGGACTCTCTCCCAAGTCCGGCGGCTGCACGGGCGAGGAGGCGGCAGCGGCTGGGCCGGCCTGGCTCAGCTGGGCCCTTGGCCTAGTCGGGCGCGGTTTTTTTTTAAATAATTTCGCCGGACTAAAAAAATTCTAGAAAATTAAATAAAAAAATCTAAAATTGCCAGAACAAATTTTCACCGTCTAAATAAAATATTTAGAAGAGGATGAACATTTTCTTGGCCCTAAATGCAATATTTGAAAACGTGCAATTTTCCCTAAATTCAAATAAAATAGCAAATAAAACCAAAATAAAATATTATTTTATTTTATTATTAAATCCTCAATATTTCTTTATTTTGGGAAAGTCATTTTATTCCCTCTCTCATATTTTTGTAATAGAAATAATTGAAGATAAAATAAATTAAATCAAATGATCCTATTTTTTCAAAATTTGAGAAAACTCAAATATGAAAATAATGAAATCTCCAACTCTCTCCGAGGGTCCTTGAGTTGCGTGAAATTTCTAGGATCAACCAAAAGCAATAAAATATGATATGCATTGATGATCTAGTGTATAACATTCCAAATTGGAAATTTGGGATGTTACAAATCTACCCCCCTTAAGATGAATCTCGCCCTCGAGATTCGGGTTGGCTAGAAAATAGGTGAGGGTGGTCCTTCAGCAGATCTTCCTCTCGCTCCCAGGTAGCTTCATCCTCACTGTGGTGGCTCCACTAAACTTTGCAAAACTTGATGACCTTACTGCGGGTGACTCGGCTGGCATACTCAAGAATTTTGACTGGTTTCTCCTCATAAGTCAAATCACTGTCCAACTGAATCGCTTCCAGCGGCACTGTATCTCTCAGCGGTATATCAGCCATCTCTGCATGGCACTTCTTCAACTGGGAAACGTGGAATACATCATGAACTCTTGACAATCCTTTGGGCAATTCCAACTTGTAGGCTACTTCTCCCATACGCCCCAAAACTTTGTATGGTCCTAAAAAACGTGGCGCTAACTTTCCCTTAACTCCAAAGCGCTTAACTCCTCAAAGTGGAGATACTCAAAGATAGACTCGGTCTCCGACTTCGTAGACTGTCTCCTTGCGTTTCGAATCTGCGTAGCTCTTCTACCGGGACTGGGCTACCTTGAGCCTATCGCGAATCAATTTCACCTTCTGTTCAGATTCCTTAATCAGATCCGGTCCAAACAACTGGCGGTCTCCAACTTCATCCCATGATAATGGGGTCCTGCACCTCCTTCCGTACAAGGCTTCGAAAGGGGCCATGTCGGTGTCAAAACCGGCGGATCTCGGGTAGGGGGTCCCGAACTGTGCGTCTAGGCCGGATGGTAACAGGAGTCAAGGGACACGAAGTTTTACCCAGGTTCGGGCCCTCTTGATGGAGGTAAAACCCCACGTCCTGCTTGATTAATATTGATGATATGAGTGTTACAAGAGTAGATCTACCACGAGATCAGAGAGGCTAAACCCTAGAAGCTAGCCTATGGTATGATTGTATGTTGTGATTGTTGTCCTATGGACTAAAACCCTTCGGTTTATATAGACACCGGAGAGGGTTAGGGTTACCCAAGGTCGGTTACAAAGGAGGAGATATCCATATACGTATTGCCTAGCTTGCCTTCCACTCCAAGTAGAGTCCCATCCGAACACGAGACGAATTCTTCAATCTTGTATCTTCATAGTCTAAAAGTCCGGCCAATGGAGATGGTCCGGCTGTCCGGAGACCTCCTCATCCAGGACTCCCTCAGTAGCCCCCGAACCAGGCTTCAATGACGATGAGTCCAGCGCGCAATATTATCTTCGGGATTGCAAGGCGGGTTCCTTTTCAAACTCTGTGTACCTGTCGAAATAATGTCCGGTTCCTTGTGATGGTTTGTACTTCTTGGCTTCTACGCCCAATAATGGCCACGTTCCACGTGTCAAGCGAATGTGAAGAGCCAGGATGTTTTCACATTTACCCCCTAGCTATGTAAATGAGCCGCCTATTTAAAAAGACGAGGATTTAGATCCAAATCACATCATCCTCCCTTGCCGAGTCTTCATCAGAGCGTACCCGACACAGATCCGTTCCATCATGGCCGGTCGACGCAGCTCCTCCACTCGCACCCCTAGTTCCAAGCCTGGAGATTGGGAGAGATGTTCCATCCCGCACAGCAAATTGGTGATGCTTCAGTCCAAGGGATTTCTTCCCCCAGCATACTTGGTCCCGGTTCAAGCCGGCTTGCCACTTATAATGGCGGAGAGCAAGCGGAGAGCTGTCCCAATCCCTCCAAGGGAGAGCGGGTATGCTTTGTCCCTTATCTGGTAAGAGGGCTTGGATTCCCAATCCATCCGTTTCTCCGAGGGCTTCTGGAGTTCTATGGCCTCCAGCTGCACAACCTTACGCCTGCCTCCATGCTGCATATCGCGGGATTCGTAGCCCTTTGCGAGTTATTTTTGGGCTGTGAGGCTCATTTCGCTCTGTGGAAGAAGTTGTTCTACCTTGTGCCCTGTTCCAAGAAGGGATCAATATATCAAGTGGGTGGAGCTGAAGTGTGGCGTATCGCTGGGACCGGATACCTATCCGGGACCCTGAAGAAGACGTTCGAAGACTGGCCTTCAGAATGGTTTTATATAGAAGATGTCCCCCTTCCGGACCCTATTAGGATCGGCCTTCCTGAGTTTGACAACACCCCTTTGAAGAAGCGCAAGAGCTGGCATCCACAGAGCCCCCTGGAGGAAGACGACTGGCACATTCTTTATTTGATGAGCCGGATAAGCTCTTTAGCTCGATCCGGATTGGCCATGATCGAGGTCATGGCTATATGCATTATGTGGGGGGTGCAGCCGCTCCAGTATAGAGGCCACCCCATGTGGGACTTCAATGGAGAGGATGACGCCACCCACCACGGCCACAAAGGGCCGGGATCGGCTGCTGATATAGTAAAGATCTTGTCCACTTTGTACAAGGGAGAAGAGGAGGAATTCCTCTGTATCAACCCACAGGGCGGATTCTCCATGTACAATCCTCCGAGCTGGGTAAGCGGAGATTTTTTTCTCGCCCATCTGTTTCGTATTCCCGTAGTTTAAATATTCATTCTAGAGATTTCATCGCAGGAGCTGCGCCAGGCAGTAAAGGAGATAAATAGCCCTCCTCCACAGCCCGAGGACCCTGGACTGTCCCTTGACCCGGCCTCCCAGGAGGATCCGAACATATCCGTGGAGCTGATCGACGGGGTGTTTTACCAAGGGTGTAATGACAATACCTTGGTGGCCATTACAGCCGATTACCCTGGGCTAGTTCCAACCTCACAGGTGACTGAGACCGAAGTCCCAGTACTTAACAAGGGATCCGTCCTTGTGCTCTTTTTTATTGCCATATAACAGCCGTGTTTTGCAGGGGAGGTCCTCGGGGCAGAAGGCCGAGCCTGTGGCAACTAGCCAACAAGGGGCCGCTAGGTTAGGCAGGCTGAAAAGATCCGCAGTCCGGATTGAGGCACCGGCGCAGCGGTATAGCGTGTTGTCTTTATTGCAAGACATTATTCACAGAGGCATATTAACGCCCATGCCTTCTTTTCAGGAGAAAGAGCGCTCGCCAGACTATACCCGGAGAGGCTACCAACCGCGCCTCCACAAGCCAGGCTCCAAGGCCGGACTCAGGGGTGGGAACGAGTACAAGCCGTGCACCGGGTGTTCCTACGACAGAGGATACGGATAGACTGTCCGCCACCCATTCCGAGGTGGAAAGTGCCATGAACCATAGGCGTCGCCGGACTGTTCTTCGTGATGCTTGTTTCTCCCAAGATGCTTTGGATGCCCTCAACTCGGGAGATGCGCACCTCTATGCCGCTCTAAATGGTCTAACCAGAGCCACAGAGCAGTATGTAAAAGACATACGGGTGAGAAAATTTGATGATTAGATATATCAGTAGCCCCTGCGACTTGAAACAGTTAGGATAACTGATTTAATTATCATTTGTTATGTAGGTTCTTACAGAAAAGAATACTCAACTATCCCAGGAGCTGGAAGAGTGCAAAGCCCAACTTCAGGCCGCACTGTCCGCCGCAGGGGAGCCCAAAGAGACCCCTGCTGGTAACATATCCGTCAAATGATAAGTATCATATTAGAGTGCGGCTTTATATGCAAATCTGACGATAAAATTGCAGATGACGCTGGAGTGAATCCGGACAAGCAGCAGCTTAGACGCCATCTAAAGGCTGGTGAGAGCGTGCTAACGAGGGTGAGGCAGGAGAAGAATGATATCCAAGATGCCAACACCAAGCTGTGCGTGGAACTAAAAGATGTTCGTGCCCAACTGTCGGATTCTGTTAAGGAGAATCAGCGGCTTCGACGCGGCATATTTAGTAAGTGCTTGAACGAACTTTGAAAAAGAGTTTAGCGAGGAAGCTGGCTGACAGAGTTATGTCTGTAGGTATGCTAACATGACTTCCTGTCAAGGAGATGCCTAGTTGAACGGGTGATCTTCTTCCCGAGCTCGCGCAGTTGCACGAACGAGTTCGGCAAGTGATGGAAGGCGTTGCCCAGGCCTTGTGGCCGTCCGTCTTCATACATGAAGGCCTTGGAGAGCTTGCAGAAAAGCTGAAGGGAGCATGGTGGCGTTTCCGATTATGGAAGATACCAGCCTGCCGTTAGGTAGCCATGGAAGCTTCGGAAATGGTGAAGACACGGTACACGAAGGCTGACCCGAACCACATGGCCGAAGTCGGACCTGTGGGGCCTGACGGCAAGGAGATCCCTGTGAATTTAGTGTACGGCCAAGTATAATTGGCCGCAAAGTATTCCCAACAGGACTGTAGACTAGACAGCCTATTGGAGGGCATTGAAGAGGAATTCAACCAGTCAAATTGACTATGTAATTGTAAAGCGACATATATGATGTCTTCTAGCCGGATTGTAGATTGTTTGTCGTGGCGAACCTTTTCGCTTCAACCTCGGGACCCGACAGTCCGGAGTGTATCCGAATACCTTCTCAGTTATATGAGAACCGGGGCATGCATGCAGACCAGGCGTAGGGGTCATTAGTGCTTTATCAGACAAGTGCCCAACTAGTTATGTTATATTACATGGGTACTAAGAAACATCTTCCAGAGAGAATAGTTCCGTTAGGGGTTCCTTTCCCTGGGTAGGCATGCCCTAAAGTGCATGTCCGGACTGCGACAAGAAGCGCAGTAAAAACGTCTGGGGGCAGATATGGTTAATAAATAAAAATCATCTTTTGTTCACCAACTGAATATTCTCTTAAGAATGCTAGCTTTCGGCTTCACCCAGTCTGAGGTACACGTCCGGCTGACCCGGCGGTAACAATCGCAGAGGTGGTCCCCTTATGCCCTAGCCGAATTAACGGGAACGTAGGGCATAAATACAAGAGCCAGACAACCCAGCTTGGCCAAAACTTAAGTCATATCGATGCATATAATGGTGAAAAAAGGTACATGCGGAAGTATAACACATGTGTTGGGCGTGATGCCCAGGTAAATAATTTAAGCTTCTGTGAAAGAAGCCCCCAAGTGTAGATAGTACGGCTAGCACCTCTGTAATGTACAAGTGAGGCACAAGGTGACCCTTGAAGGCCTAGAGGAATAAAAGAAAGAAAGGGAAACAAGACAGACGACGCATGTGCAGAAAATGGACAAAGGGAGGGGACTAACATAAAGTCCGGTGCTAGGCCTAGAATCTTCGGAGCCTGGCTGCATTCCATGGGTTCGGCTTGAGTCGACTAGTCGATGCATCCCGCAGTCGATACGCTCCGCCGGTCAGAACTTGGTCGATGATGAAGGGACCTTCCCATTTGGGCTCTAGCTTGTTCTTTTTCTTATCCGGCAGCCGGAGAACTAGTTCGCCAATGTTATAAGTTTTGGCTCGTACTTCTCTGCTTTGGTATCTGCGAGCCTGTTGTTGGTAAAATGCGGAACGGGCTTTGGCTACGTCACGCTCTTCCTCCATGGTGTCCAGACTGTCTTGCCGATCAAGCTCGGCCTCTCTTTCTTCGTACATGCGCACTCGAGGTGAGTCATGAATTATGTCATAGGGCAGGACTGCCTCTGCGCCGTACACCATAAAAAATGGTGTGTATCCAGTACTACGATTCGGCGTGGTCCACAGCCCCCAGAGTACGGAGTCGAGCTCCTCTACCCAGTGCGTGTTAGACTCTGTTAAGGAGCGCACTAGTCTGGATTTAATGCCGCTCGTTATAAGACCATTTGCTCATTCGACTTGACCGTTGGTTTGTGGGTGGTAGACTGAAGCATAATCGAGCTTGATGCCCATTTTGCTGCACCAGAGTTTTACCTCGTCGGCCGTGAAGTTTGTGCCTTATCAGTGATGATGCTGTGGGGGACGCCGTAGCGATGTACAACCCCGGATATGAAATCTATCACTGGCCCGGATTCGGCTGTTTTAACCGGTTTGGCCTCTATCCATTTGGTGAATTTATCCACCATGACCAATAAGTATTTTTTTTCTTGTGGGTTCTACCTTTAAGGGGTCCAACCATGTCAAGCTCCCAGACCGCAAAGGGCCATGTAATGGGCATTGTTCAGAGGGCGGTGGGTGGCATATGGCTTTGATTTGCAAAGAGCTGGCAACCGGCGCAACGCTGGACTAAGTCCTGTGCGTCTGCCTGGGCCGTTGGCCAATATAATAATGTACGGAAGGCCTTGCTCACAAGAGCCCGGGCTGCGGCGGGATGACCGCCGAGTCCGGCATGAATTTCTGCCAAAAGGTTCCATCCTTCCTCTTCGGAGATGCACCGTTGAAGGACTCCGGTAGCACTTTTTTTGTACAATTCTCCCTCATGGACCCTGTAGGCCTTTGATCGCCGCACTATGCAGCGTGCCTCATTTTGGTCCTCCGGGAGTTCCTGTCTAGTTAAGTAGGCCAGGAATGGTTCTGTCCACGGGGCAACAATAGCCATTATTTCGTGGGCTGATTGTGTTATTTCGGTGGCGGAGCCTCCGATTATGTCAGAGAGTTCGGTATCGGGTATTTTGGCCGGGTCCGGACTATTGTTACCGATGTCCCCTTCCCATGCTACGGATGGCTTGAAAAGCCTTTCCAGAAAAATGTTGGGAGGGACCGCGTCGTGTTTTGCGCCAATGCGGGCGAGGATATCCGCCGCCTGATTGTTTTCCCGAGCCACATGGTGAAATTCGAGCCCCTCGAACCGAGCTGACATTTTTAGGACGACATTGTGATAAGCGGCCATTGTTGGATCCCTGGCATGAAAGTCTCCATTTATTTAGGATATTGCAAGGTTTGAATCCCCGCGCATCTCTAGGCGTTGAATGCCCATGGATACTGCCATCCGGAGACCATGTAGAAGGGCCTCATATTCGGCTGCATTGTTGGAGTCCGTATACATTATCTGCAGTACGTATTGAATGGTGTCTCCTATTGGGGACGTCAAAATGACGCCAGCCCCCAGACCAGCCAACATTTTGGAGCCGTCAAAGTGCATGATCCAGTTTGAATATGTGTCGTACTCTTTAGGGAGTTCGTCTTCCGTCCATTCAGCGACGAAGTCAGCCAAAACTTGTGATTTAATAGCTCGCCATGGCTTGTAAGTTATGTCGAACGGGAGGAGCTCAATGGCCCATTTCGCAATCCGACCCGTCGCGTCGCAGTTGTTTATAATATCGTTAAGTGGTACTCCCGAGGCTACCATTATCGAACACTCTTGAAAGTAGTGTCACAGCTTCCGAGATGCCATAAATACCGTGTACGCTATCTTTTGATAATGCGGGTACCGTGATTTGCATGGAGTAAGGATAGTGGACACGTAGTAAACCGGCTTTTGAATGGGAAATTTGTGTCTGTCCACTTCTCGCTCGACGACAAGCACTGCGCTTACCACTTGATGAGTTGCCACAATGTATAATGGCATTGGTTCGCCAATGTTTGGCGCGGCCAGGACTGGGTTTGTTGCCAACATGGCTTTTATTTCGTTGAGTCCAGCCGTGGCGGCGTCCGTCCACTCGAAGTGTTCGGTGCGCCGGAGGAGGCGATAAAGGGGTAATGCTTTTTCTCCCAAGCGGGAGATAAAGCGGCTTAGAGCCACCACGCATCTAGTTAGTTTTTGTATTTGTTTCAGGTCTGTTGGGGTAGCCAATTGTGACAACGCTCGGATTTTGGCCATATTACCTTCAATACCTCTACTGGAGACAATGAATCCCAGGAGCTTTCCTGCTGGTACGCCGAAGACGCATTTTTCCGGATTGAGCTTGATGTCATATGGGCGGAGGTTGTCGAATGTGAGCCTCAAGTCGTCTACTAGAGTTTCGACATGCTTGGTTTTAATGACCACGTCATCCACGTATGCCTCCACTGTTTTGCCGATCTGGTTTGCCAGACATGTCTGAATCATGCGCTGATATGTTGCACCGGCGTTTTTTAGCCCGAAGGGCATTGTGTTGAAGCAGAATGGGTCGTATGGTGTGATGAATGCCGTTGCGGCTTGGTCTGGCTCTGCCATTTTGATTTGGTGGTAGCCGGAGTATGCGTCGAGGAAACACAATGAATCGTGTCCTGCGGTAGCATCGATGATTTGATCGATGCGGGGGAGGGGGAAGGGATCCTTTGGGCAGGCCTTGTTAAGGTCCTTAAAATCGACGCACAAGCGCCAGGATTTTTCCTTCTTTGGTACCATCACCAGGTTTGCTAGCTAGTCCGGATGTTTTATGTCTCTGATGAATTAGGCCTCCAATAGCTTGGTTAGTTCCTCTCCCATGGCTTGTCTCGAAGAGCCTGCTTGACTGGCTTGAATCCTTTTAGGATATTTTGACAGTGTTCAGCCAACCTGCGTGGGATTCCTGGCATGTCTGAAGGGTGCCAGGGAAAAATGTCCCAGTTCTCGCGTAGGAACTCTCGCAGTGCGGCGTCAACATCAGGGTTTAATTGTGCCCCGATGGAAGCTGTTTTGTAGGGTCCGTTGGATGGACTTGGAATTTGACTATTTTGTCCGCCGGCTTAAAGGAGGTGGACTTGCATCTTTTATCGAGTATCACGTCATCCCTGTTCACCGTGGAGCGCAGTGCAGTTAGTTCTTCGGCCGCTAGGGCTTCGGATAGTGCCTCAAGGGCCAGTGCAGCTGTCTTATTTTTGGTGCGGAGTGCTATGTTCGGATCACTAACAAGAGTGATGATTCCGTTGGGCCCGGGCATTTTGAGCTTCATGTACCCGTAATGGGGTATGGCTTGGAAGATTGTAAATGCCTCCCGCCCTAGTAGAGCGTGGTATCCACTGCTGAACGGGGCCACTTGGAATGTAATTTCTTCGGACCTGTAATTATCCGGCGTGCCGAATACCACGTCTAGTGTGATTTTTCCGGTGCAGCGTGCTTCCCGACTGGGGATGATTCCTCTAAAGGTTGTGCTGCTTTGCTTAATGCGGCTCCAGTCTATTTCCATCTTTTGAAGAGTTTCCTCGTAGATGAGGTTTAATCCACTACCGCCGTCCATGAGTACCTTGGTGAGTCGAAAGCCGTCCACGATTGTACTGAGGACCAGTGCGGCTGGTGCTCTGGCTGTTCAGAATTTAGGTTCATCCCTGGCATTGAAGGTGATAGCCGTGTCGCTCCAAGGATTTGTTTCTGCTATGTGACAGATTTCGGACGTGCTGCAGAGTGTTCGCTTCCGTCTTTTATTTGACGCAAAGGTCTCGAAGACCATTAAGACCGTACTGTTGTCCTCGGGGTGGTGCTCTGTGGTTTTTGGGAGGAGTAGATCCTCACCACTTTTGGCCACCTGCCGGAGTATCCAGCATGCTCTAAGGCTGTGCGTTGGTATCACATCTGCTGTACTATGAATTTTGCAGGGTCCGTTGAGCCATCCCTCCAGTGCGGTTCCTTGTCCCGTAGAGGGCTTTTGCTTTTTAGTAGTGAACCCAGGTGTATTGTGATAATGCACCCTTTTATTTCGGACTGGGTTTGTATTCAGGGCCGGATTATCCCAAAAATTTATTTTGGTTTTCCAAGCGCTTTCCATCGCACAGTACTTTCGCACTATGGACACCAAGTCGGCAAAGCGTGTAATTTTGCGACGACTTATGGCATTGAGGATTCCCTTGTCCGTGCAATTATTGCAGAAGAATGAAATTCCGCCTTCCTCGCGGCAGTCCTTTATCCTGTTCTTGACCAGGAGGAATCTGGCCCAGTAATGGTGTACTGTTTCTTCGGGCTATTGCCTAATTTGGGATAGATCGCGTATGTTTGGGTGGGTGGGTGGAATTGAACCCGAATCCTCACCCGATCTGAGGCTCAGTGGCCAAGGAGTTTCCGAACTCAAAAGCTTGGATTCTTGGACGTTTTCTGGTAAATCTAGCCCACTGCCTGATTCTGGGTTTAGGCTTTGAGTGACGTCCTCCCCTCCGCGGGTATCCGGTTTGGGGGGATCGGGAATCCGGACGTAGCTAGTCCTTAAGATAGATGAAGTTTTGCCGCATTGTTCTTCCACCACTGCAACGTGATGGGTGACCTGGGGAGAGTTAATTTCTATTAGATCGTGTTTAGGCCCAATCTGATCATAGTCTGTAGCGACTCCCAGGGCGGCGATACGATCCAAGAGCTTGTTCAGGGAAGAGAGCTCCATTGGATCTAACTGCTCGGCGAGTTCCGAGTTGATGTGAAGATTGCTTTCGATGACCCGAGAAGTCATCGTCGGCACAACGGCCGAATAGGCGATCATAAGGAAACCACCTAGCCGGAGAGTTTGGCCGATAGCCAGAGCTCCCTCAGCGATAGTGTCGTCATTAAAGATGGGACGAGACATCCTTCCTTGTGGCGACGGCACAGCAGAACTCTCAATGAAAGCACCAATGTTGGTGTCAAAACCGGCGGATCTCGGGTAGGGGGTCCCGAACTGTGTGTCTTGGCTGTATGGTAACAGGAGGTAGGGAACACTTTGTTTTACCCAGGTTCGGGCCCTCTCGATGGAGGTAATACCCTACTCTTGCTTGATTAATATTGATGATATGGGTAGTACAAGAGTAGATCTACCACGAGATCAAGGAGGCTAAACCCTAGAAGCTAGCCTATGGTATGATTGTTGTGTATGGAGTTGATTGCCTATGGACTACAACCCTCCGGTTTATATAGACACCGGAGAGGGTTAGGGTTACCCAAGGTCGGTTACAAAGGAGGAGATATCCATATACGTATTGCCTAGCTTGCCTTCCACGCCAAGTAGAGTCCCATCCGGACATGAGACGAAGTCTTCAATCGTGTATCTTCATAGTCTAACAGTCCGGCCAATGGAGATAGTACGGCTGTCTGGAGACCCCCTAATCCAGGACTCCCTTAGGCCATCTTCAAACTGGATTGATAACTGTTGTTGTAAGAGAACTCTGCATATGGTAAATTGTCGTCCCAACTAGATCCATAATCTAGCGCACAAGATCTCAGCATATCCTCCAAAATCTGATTGACTCTCTCGGTCTGTCCATCTGTGTGTGGATGGAAAGCTGTATTGAACTCTAGCCTGGTACCTAAAGTTTCGTGCAACTGATTCCAGAACTTTGAGGTAAACTGGGTTCCTCTATATGATACAATCCTCCTTGGAACTCCATGCAGACATACAATCCTGCTCATGTATATCTTTGCCAGCTTAGCACCAGTGTAGGTAGTCTTCACTGGGATGAAATGAGCTACCTTTGTTAAACGATCGACTACTCCCCAAATCGAGTCATAGCTTGAACGAGTTCTCGGTAAACCCGTAATAAAATCCATGCCTAACTTATCCCACTTCTATTCGGGTATTGGTAATGGCTGTAACAATCCTGCTGGCTTCTGATGCTCTGCCTTTACTCTCTGACATACATCACAAACTGCTACATACTCCGCAATATCCTTCTTCATTCCGGTCGACCAGAAAGTTTCCTTCTAATCCAAATACATCTTGGTATTCCCTGGGTGAATCGAATATGGTGAATCATGGGCCTCTTGCAGTATCAACTTCCTGATCTCCGGGTCATTGGGCATGTAAACCCGGTCATCAAACCATAGGGTATCGTGCTCATCCTCATGAAATCCCTTAGCTTTTCCTTTGCTCATTTTCTCCTTTATAGAAGCAATCTCCTTGTCAGTCTTCTGGGATTCTCTGATCTTATCCATCAAAGTAGACTGAATCTCTAATGCTGCTACGTATCCTCTCGGAACTATCTCCAAACAAAGCTCACGAAGATTTTTGGCTAACTCCCTTGGTAAATCTCCTGTCATTAGGGTATTGACATGGCTTTTACGGCTCAACGCGTCGGCTACTACGTTAGCCTTTCCGGGGTGATAATGCAATCTCATATCATAATCCTTGATGAGCTCCAACAACTCCTTTGCCTGAGATTCAACTCCTTCTGCGTGAAAATGTAGTTCAAACTCTTGTGATCCATGCACTACGGCTACTAACTCCAAATAATGCGTGGCATAATTCAACTCATGAGGCTTAAGCTGTCGTGAGGCATATGAAACAACTCTTCCTTCCTGCATAAGCACTACTCCAAGTCGTCGACGTGAAGCGTCGCAATACACCTCATAATCTTTGTTCTGATCCGGCAAAATCAACACAGGTGATGTAACCAAACGTTTCATCAACTCCTGGAAACTGGCTCACATTCCTTAGTCCATTTGAACTTGGTATCCTTCTTCAACAACTCCGTCATAGGCTTCGCAATCTTCGAGAAATTTTCAATAAATATCCGGTAGTATCCTGCGAGTCCAAGAAAACTCCAGATCTCTCCAACTGTTGTTGGCGCTTCCCAACTCGTCACAGTGTCAACCTTGGTGGGATCTACTTCTATACCTTCTCCGGATATAACGTGTCCTAGGAATCCAACTTCCTTCAATCAAAATTCACATTTTCTAAACTTGGCATATAACTGATGTTTTCTGAGCTTCTCAAGTACCAAACGCAAATGCTCCTTATGCTCCTCTTCATCCTTCGAGTAAACCAAAATATCATCAATGAACACTATGACGAACTTATCCAAAAACTCCATGAATACTTTGTTCATCATGTTCATAAAATATGCCGGTGCGTTAGTCAGGCCAAATGACATAATGGTATACTCTTACAGCCCATACCTGGTGGTAAAAACCGTTTTAGGTATATCCTGTTCTCGAATCTTCAACTGATGGTATCCTGATCGCATATCGATCTTGGAAAATACCTTAGCTCCTTGCAATCGATCAAACAGATCATTAATCATCGGTAGTGGGTACTTGTTCTTGATGGTTACTTCATTCAATCCTCGATAATTAACAACCATCCTTAATGATCCATCCTTCTTCTCCACTAAAAGCACTGGCGATCCCCAAGGTGAAGAACTTGGGCGAATAAAACCTTTATCCAGTAACTCCTTAATCTGCTTCTTAATCTCCTCCAAATCTTTTGCGGGCATCCTGTATGGTCTCTTAGATATTGGCCCTGTGCCTGGCAAAAGCTCAATCAAAAAACTCAATATCTCTATCCGGTGGCATGCCTGGCAACTCCTCTGGAAATACGTCAGGGAAATCCTTCACTACTGGTACTTCCTCCTGCACAACTCATGTTAAGCAATTTACTTGAGTCCTCTTTGACACATGCCGGGATACATACTTGATCCTTCTTCCTTCAGGCGTTGTAAGCAAGATTGACTTACTGGCGCACTCAATGTTCCCTTCATACTTCGATAACCAATCCATGCCTAATATCACATCCAATCCTTGAGATTCCAATACTATTAGGTCTGAGGGAAATACATAGTTACCAATCCTTAATGGTAACCGATCACACCGTAGACTAGCCATATACTCTGCTCCAGGCGAGGTTACTAACATGGGTGACCTAAGGGCTTGGGTTGGCAGTTTATACTTATCCACAAATCCCCTTGAGATGTATGAATGTGATGCACCAGTATCAAAAAGAACGAGTGCAGTAAATGACTTAACCAAAAACTTACCTATTACTGCATCGGGCTGGGCTTCAACCTCCTCCATGTTTACGTGGTTCACCTGCCCCCTATTGAAAGGGTTCAGCTTCTTCCCAGAGCTTCCATTGCCATTTCCATTCTGGGCTTCAGGACATTCATTGGCATAATGTCCGGTCTTCTGGCACTTAAAGCAAGTGACTTGGCTCAGGTCTCTCTTGGCTGGGGTTGGTGGGTTGGTACGGTTCTGGCCGTTGCTTCCTCCATTCCTATTACCATTCTTGGGGCCATTATGGTTGTGCGAGCTTCCTCCCCCATAGGTATGCTGAAAAGGTCCTCCCGGTCTAGGGGTAAAGCGAGGCCTCTGCTGAGCTCCAGAATAGTAGTTCCCTTGTCCATACTTCCTCTTGCGGTTCTCAATTTGCTGCTGCTTCCCTTCAATCATAAGAGCACGATCTACCAACTCCTGGTAGTTGTTGAAGGTTGCTACCATCAACTACATGCTCAACTCATCATTCAATCCTTCCAGAAACTTCTCATGCTTAGTTGCATCCGTAGCAACTAAAGTCCTCCACATACTAGCCAACTGTCCGTCCTCCTTGGCGCAAGTTGCAAAACTCACGCTTCTTCATGGTCATAGCTCCTACTGAAACATGGGCAGTACGGAAAGCCTGCTGAAACTGGTCCCATGTGACAGTGTCGATAGGGAAAGTGGCTGTGAAATTCTCCCACCATGATGTTGCGGGTCCGTCAAGCTGATGTGCGGCAAACTTCACCTTTTCCGCATCTGTGCATCCTGCCGTGGTCAATTCCCTTGCTGTCTTGCGGAGCCAATCATCTGCTACTATAGGCTCGGTGCTACTGGAAAACACTAGCGGGTTCAGCCTAAGAAAAGGGCTAAGTGGTCAACAGATGGTGGTGGTGGTGGGTTGTTGTTGTTGTTCCCCTGATTTTGATTCTGGACTAGCAACTGCATCAATGTATTCTGCTGCTGGATCAACTGGGTGAGCTCCGGTGGGAAGGTAAATCCGGGGTCACGTCTCGGAGGCATCTGATGGGTTTAGAAAAGATGAGATTTAAGAATAGAGAGGGGTCTAAAGAGAAACACTACCCTTATGCACATGACGCAAAATCAAACAATTCACTTCATTCAATCAAACAAGGGCACACAATCAGTCTAACTATCGCGAAAGTGCTCGGACTACTATATTTACATGGTGGACTACTACTACTGTTGGGTGGTCTACTAGAAATATTCTTCGGTTGCAGACTCCATGATATCTGCTCCAGCTTCATCAACATAGTCATCATAGCTATCATTTGGATCCGAGTCGGTGTCGACGATGATGATGTACTCTTCAGGGCGAATCTCCTTGGGTTCTTCGTCTTCTTCCACTGGTGTAGGGCCTCCCATGAATATTCCGATCTTCTTGATCAGGTCATCATTCTTCTCCACTAATACTTCGATTTCCTCTTCATAATCTTCACATGTAGCCTTGAGTTCTTCCTCCAGTTCCTTGATTCTTGTCCTCGCCTTTTTTAGATCTATCATATCTACGCACATCTGGTTCTCCTGTTGTCGAATGTGCTGGTTTAACTCCTAGATGAAAGCGGCAATTGATCTATCCTTCTTGGTGTAGCGACCAGACCTCAAACAGTCTAATCTCTGTGCTCCGGTGTCATCCCTGTATCAGTAATGCTGACACCACACAATACTCGGAGGATTTATAGCAGAGTAGCAATCACACACTTATTACATCGGGTGTCTCAAAAGAGAACTTATTACAATAAATATGGCTTAAGGCCATCTAATAACGATAATAGCGGAAGGCTTGGAAGATAAGTGAGTCCATCAACTCCAACGGCATCACTGAGTATAGAACCACGACCTAAAAACTCCTTAATCGTCGTCTGAAAAGTCTGCAACATTAACGTTGCAGCCCGAAACGGGTCAGCACATGGAATATGCTGGCAATGTAACACATAGAGAGTAAAGGAATGAAATAGCTATACTACATGCATATTTGGCTGGTGGAAAGCTCTATGGTTACAGTTTTGCGTAAATCCAATTTTTCCCTACTTCAAAGGAATAAATTTATTTAACTATCATGGTGGTTGTTAAACATTGAGAATGGTTGACAGCATTCTCAATCCCAATTAAAGTAATCATCACTAAACAAAACCCAACAAAATTAATTTAGAGTAACATGTTGAGATTCACATGATAATCCAAGTACTAGATACTCAAGATGTCCATAACCTGGGACACGGCTAACCATGATTAGTTTATTACACTCTGCAGAGGTTTGCGCACTTTTCCCCACAAGACTCGATCACCTCCGTTTGGTTTCTCGCACTACATGTTGTTTGAGAAGACGGATGACCGAGACATAGTTTTTCAGAAGCGCTAGCAGCTTACGATCGGGTAGACCGTACCACCTACATCCCCTACATCTGCTAGTCTACCACTGTAAGAGTTCGCACAACTTAGTCAACTATGCTAGATCCCATAATAGCTTGTGGCTGCACACGTAAGTTTCTAGTATGAATAGTCTCATGATCCCTTTAAGCGTGGGTGGCGGTCCAAAAGAAAACAGGCAAGCCCTGGAATACCCAGGTGCCTCAATCCACCCAGATGTGTGTTTAAGTTGCCACCTTAGATAAACCATTAATTAACAAACTCACATCTGTCATGGATATCACTGACCCAATCCACGTCTACTAGCATAGCATGGCATAATAAGCAAACGCAGAAGTAACTCCCAAAGGTTTGATAATAACATGTAATAGGTACTACCTCATCTACTTCCCATCCCACAATTTAATTAGATCCTAATCATGCAATGTGTGAGGATTGATCTAATGCAATAAAACTGGGTAGTAGAAAAGGTATGATCAAAGTGTTACTTGCCTTGCTGATGATCCGCGAAACCTAGAAATTCGAAGTAACAAGCGACGCACTCCGGGTATTCTATCGCAGACAAACAAACAAGCATACAATAAGTACTCATCTAATGCATAGGTAAAACTCAAATAAGAGATCTAACCAGAAGGTTCAACTTAAGAACTCCGGTTGGCAAAAAGAATCAAATCGAACAAAGCAACGAAAGTCAAACGGCGAAAGAAAACAACTTTGTTCTAGTAATCTGGATCTAGGGCAAATTTTACAGTAGCAAAATCTTGTTTAAGTTGGTTAAACGGATAGAGGGTTTCGAGACGAAACTCCAAGCGCTTGAATCGCCGGATTCCGATAAACGAGCGAAAAGTTATACTAAAAAGGAAATCGGATCAGGAATCGCGATCAAAACAATCGCGGATTTAATCCGAGAAAAAGAAAAACGACGAACGCTCGCTAGAACGGACGAACGAACGAAAGCTCACTATTTAAATAAACCAGAAAAACAGATCTATTAAACAAAACCGAAATCTAAAAAAAACTGATCTACTTTTTTAAAAAAAAAACAAGGCACGGAAGTCGAGGCGGCGGTGAACCTCAGCGGCGTGTGGCGGCGGCGGCGGCGGGCGCTGGGGGCGGCGGGCGGCGCTAGGGTTTGGGGCACGGGTGGTTGGCTTCGGCTGGGCCTCCCCCCGGCCTATAAAGCCTAGTGGGCCGGGAGTCCGGGTCGGACACGGCCCCTAGGTTGGTTCGTTTTTTTAATTATTCCGCTCGGAAGAAAAATAAAAAGAAATACTAAATGGACTCCAAAAATTCCGAAATAAATTTTCACGGGCTTCAAAAATCAAGCCTCACAAGGTGAACATTTATTTCGGACCTAAATGCAATTTTAAAAAACGCACATTTTTCCTAAATTCAAATAAAACACTGAAAAACTCCGAGATAAAATCTCATTTGATTTTTTTATTAAATCCTCAATATTTCTTAATTTTGGGAAAGTCATTTTATTCCCTCTCTCATATTTTTGTAGTAGAAATAATTGATGATAAAATAAATAAAATCAAATGATCCTATTCTCAAAATTCGAGAGAACTCAAATATGAAAATAACGAAATCCCCAACTCTCTCCGTGGGTCCTTGAGTTGCGTAGAATTTCTAGGATCAACCAAAATGCAAAATAAAATATGATATGCAATGGTGATCTAATGTATAACATTCCAAATTGAGAATTTGGGATGTTACAAACCTACCCCCCTTAAGATGAATCTCGCCTCGAGATTCGGGTTGGCTAGAAAATAGGTGAGGGTGGTCCTTGAGCAAATTTTCCTCTCGTTCCCAGGTGGCTTCATCCTCTGTGTGGTGGCTCCACTGAACTTTGCAAAATCTGATAACCTTGCTGCGAGTAACTCGATTGGCAAACTCGAGAATCTTAATTGGCTTCTCCTCGTAGGTCAAATCGTTATCCAACTAAATAGTTTCTAAGGGCACTGTGTCTCTCAACGGTATGTCAGCCATCTCCGCATGACACTTCTTCAACTGGGAAATGTGGAACACATCATGAACTCCTGACAATCCTTCGGGCAATTCCAACTGGTAGGCCACTTCTCCCATACGCTCCAAAACTCTATATGGTCCTACAAATCGTGGCGCTAACTTCCCTTTAACTCCAAAACGCTTTGTTCCCCGAAGTGGAGATACTCGAAGATAAGCTCTATCTCCAACTTTGTAAACTGTCTCCTTGCATTTAGAATCTGCATAACTCTTCTGTATGGACTGGGCTACCTTGAGCCTATCGCGAATCAACTTCACCTTCTGTTCAGACTCTTTAATCAAGTCAGGTCCAAACAACTGGCGGTCTCCAACTTCGTCCCATGACAACGGTGTCCTGCACCTCCTTCCGTACAAGGCTTCGAAAGGGAACTCTCCATATGGTTTAGTAATTGTTGTTGTAAGAGAACTCTCCATATGGCAAATTATCGTCCCAACTAGATCCATAATCTAGCGCACAAGCTCTCAGCATATCCTCCAAAATCTGATTGACTCTCTCGGTCTGTCCATCTGTCTGTGGATGAAAAGCTGTACTGAATTCTAGCCTGGTACCCAAAGTTTCGTGCAACTGCTTCCAGAACTTTGAGGTAAACTGGGTTCCTCTATCTGATACGATACTCCTTGGAACTCCATGCAGACATACGATCCTGGTCATGTATATCTCTGCCAACTTAGCACTTGTGTAAGTGGTCTTTACTGGGATGAAATGAGCTACCTTTGTCAATCGATCAACTACAACCTAAATCGAGTCATAGCCTGAACGAGTCCTGGGTAATCCCGTGATAAAATCCATGCCTAGCTTATCCCACTTCCATTCGGGTATCGGCAATGGTTGTAACAATCCCGCTGGCTTCTGATGCTCTACCTTTACTCTCTGACATACATCACAAACTGCTACATACTCCGCAATATCCTTCTTCATTCCGGTCCACCAAAAAATATCCTTCAAATCCAAATACATCTTGGTATTTCCTGGGTGAATTGAATACGGTGAGTCGTGTGCCTCTTGCAAAATCAACTTCCTGATCTCCGGGTCATTGGGCACGTAAACGCGGTCTTCAAACCATAGGGTGTCGTGTTCATCCTCACAAACTCCTTTAGCTTTTCCTTTGCTCAATTTCTCCTTAATAGCGGAAATCTCTTTGTCAGTTTTCTGAGCTTCTCTGATTCTATCCATCAAAATTGACTAAATCTCCAATGCTTCTACATAGCCTCTCGGAACTATTTCCAAACATAGTTCACGAAGATTTTCTGCTAAGTCCTTGGGTATTTCTCCCGTGATTAACGTATTGATGTGGCTCTTACGGCTTAATGCGTCAGCTACTACATTAGCCTTTCCGGGATGATAATGCAATTTCATATCATAATCCTTGATAAGCTCCAACCATCTCCTTTGTCTGAGATTCAACTCCTTCTGTGTGAAAATGTACTTCAAACTCTTATGATCCGTGTACACCTCACAATGATTTCCAATGAGGAAATGTCTCCATGTTTTCAAAGCATGCACTACGGTTGCTAACTCCAAATCATGCGTGGAATAATTTAACTCATGAGGCTTCAGTTGTCTTGAGGCATATGAAACAACTCTCCCTTCCTGCATAAGCACTGCTCCAAGTCCTCGACGTGAAGCGTCGCAATACACCTCATAATCTTTGGTCTGGTCTGGCAAAATCAACACTGGTGAGGTAACCAAACGTTTCTTCAACTCCTGGAAACTAGCCTCACATTCCTCCATCCATATGAACTTGGTATATTTCTTTAATAACTCTGTCATGGGCTTCGCAATCTTTGAGAAATTCTCAATAAATCTCCGGTAGTATCCTGCGAGTCCAAGAAAACTCTGGATCTCTCCAACTGTTGTTGGGGCTTCCCACTTGGTCATGGTTTCAACTTTAGCGGGATCTACTGCTATACCTTCTCCAGATATAATGTGTCTGAGAAATCCTACTTCCTTCAACCAAAACTCACATTTGCTGAACTTGGCATATAATTGATGTTCTCTGAGCTTTCCAAGTACCAAACGCAAATGCTCCTTATGCTCCTCTTCATTTTTCTAATAAACCAGGATATCATCAATGAACACCACGACGAACTTATCCAAAAACTCCATAAATACTTTGTTCATCATGTTCATAAAATAGGCAGGTGCGTTAGTCAGACCAAATGAAATAACGGTATACTCGTACAGCCCATACCTGGTGGTAAAAGCTGTCTTCGGAATACCCTGTTCTTGAATCTTCAACTGGTGGTATCCTGATCGCAGATCGATCTTGGAAAATACCTTAGCTCCTTGCAATCGATCAAACAGATCATTAATCATGGGTAGAGGGTACTTGTTCTTGATCGTTACTTCGTTCAATCCTCGATAATCAACAACCATCCTTAACGATCCATCCTTCTTCTCCACTAGAAGTACTGGCGATCCCCAAGGCGAAGAACTTGGGCGGATATATCCCTTGTCCAGTAACTCCTTAATCTACTTCTTAATTTCCACCAAATCCTTTGCTGGCATCCTATATGGTCTCTTTGATATTGGCCCTGTGCCTGGCAATAGCTCAATCAAAAACTCGATATCTCTATCCGGTGGCATGCCTGGCAAATCTTCCGGTAATACATCGGGAAAATCCCTTACCACTGGTACTTCCTCCTGCACAACTCATGTTAAGCAATTAACTTGAGTCCTCTTCGGCACATGTCGGGATACATACTTGATCCTTCTCCCTTCTGGTGTGGTAAGCAAAATTGACTTACTAGCACATTAAATATTCCCTTCATACTTTGATAACCAATCCATGCCTAATATCACATCCAATCCTTGAGATTCCAATACTATTAGGTCTGAGGGAAAAACATAGTTACCAATCCTTAATGGTAACCGATCACACCAAAGACTAGCCACATACTCTGCTCCAGGCGAGGTTACTAACATGGGTGACCTAAGGGCTTGGGTTGATAGGTTATACTTATCCACAAATCCCCTTGAGATGTATGAATGCGATGCACCAGTATCAGAAAGACCGAGTGCAGTAAATGACTTAACCAAAAACTTACCTATTACTGCATCGGGCTGAGCTTCAACCTCCTCCACGCTAACGTGGTTCACCTGTACCCTGTTGAAAGCATTCGCCTTCTTCCCAGATCTTCCATTGCCATTTCCATTTTGTATTTCAGGACATTCATTAGCATAATGCCCGGTCTTCGAACACTTATAGCAAGTGACTTGGCTCAGGTCCTTCTTGGCTGGGGTTGATGGGTTGGTGCGGTTCTGGCCGTTGCTTCCTCCATTCCCATTACCATTCCTAGTGCCATTGTGATTGTGCGAGCTACCTCCACCATGGGTATGCTGAAAATGTCCTCCCGGTCTAGGGGTAAAACGTGGCTTCTGCTGAGCTCCTAAAGTGTACTTTCCTTGTCCATACTTCCTCTTGCGATTCTCAATTTGCTGCTGCTTCCCTTCAATCATAAGAGCATGATCTACCAACTCCTGGTAGTTGTTGAAGGTTGCTACCATAAACTGCATGCTCAACTCATCATTCAGTCCTTCCAGAAACTTCTCCTGCTTAGCTGCATCCGTAGCAACGTCATCTGGGGCATAGCGTGCTAACTTACTAAAGTCCTCCACATACTGGCCAACTGTCCGTCCTCCTTGGCGTAAGTTGCGAAACTCACGCTTCTTCATGGCCATAGCTCCTACTGAAACATGTGCAGTACGAAAAGCCTGCTGAAATTGGTCCCATGTGACAGTGTCGACTGGGAAAGTGGCTGTGAAATTCTCCCACCATGAGGCTGCGGGTCCTTCTAACTGATGTGCAGCAAACTTCACCTTCTCCGCATCTGTGCATCCTGCTGTGGTCAACTCCCCAGCTGTCTTGCGGAGCCAATCATCTGCTACTATTGGCTCGGTGCTACTGGAAAACACCGGCAGATTCAGCCTAAGAAAACGGTCTAAGTGATCAACAGGTGGTGGTGGTGGTGGTGGGTTGTTGTTGTTGTTGTTCCCTTGATTCTTATTCTGGACTAGCAACTGCATCAATGTGTTCTGCTGCTGGAGCAACTGAGTGAGCTCCGGTGGGAAGGCAAATCCGAGGTCACGTCTCGGAGGCATCTGAGGGTTTAGAAAAGATGAGATATAAGAATAGAGGGGGTCTAAAGAGAAAACACTACCCATATGCACATGAGGCAAAAGCAAACAATTCACTTCATTCAATCAAACAAGGGCATATAATCGATCTAACTATCGCAAAAGTGCTCGGACTACTATATTTACATGGTGGACTACTACTACTACTGATGAGGTGGTCTACTAGAAATATTCTTCAGTTGTAGACTCCATGATATCTGCTCCAGCTTTATCAACATAATCATCATCGCTACTATCTTGTTCCGAGTCGGTGCCATCGATGATGATGTAGTCTTCTGGGCTAATCTCCTTGGGTTCTTCGTCTTTGTCTACTGGCGTAGGGCCTCCCATAAATATTCCAATCTTCATTGTTAAGTCGGCATTCTTGTCCACCAATACTTCAATTTCCTCCTCATACTCTTCACGTGTAGCCTTGAGTTCTTCCTCCAGTTCTTTGATTCTAGTCTTAGCCTTCTTCAGATCTATCATGTCGGCGCACATCTGGTTCTCCTGTCGTCGAATGTGCTGGTTTAGCTCCTGGATAAAAGCTGCAATTGATCTATCCTTCCTGGTGCTGATCATCTCCCAGTGTTCATCTCGGCGCCCACAAATCTGGTAGATGGTATCCTTGAGATTCTTGCGGTAGACTTCTCCAACGCGTCCCATGGCGATGTGAGCTGCCATGCTCTGTCCTAGACTCCAAGTTGGTGCATCAAAAGAAACTCTATGGGCTCAGTGACTGGCATGAACGTCCTTCCTGGAACTTGAACTTGAATCATCCAGCGCTCTTCTTCAGGTAAAGTGGCGTTGTAGGTTCCGGTGAAGCTTGGTACTCATATGTTCAGGTATCTAGTGACTTCCTTCAAGTGACGTCCAAAGGGTGTATCTTCATCCGGTTGTGTGAACTTGTTCCTTGCATCCACCATCCTAAAGAGTAGAAAAGATGAGAGATCAGAAGAGAAGAGAGTGAATAGTGATCTAGGCCTTTTAGCTTAGTGGTCGTGTCCTACAGTCAGCGTGTGCTCTGATACCATCTCTGTAGCGACCAGACCTCAAAAAGTCTGATCTCTGTGCTTCGGTGTCATCCCTGGATCAGTAATGCTGACACCACACAGTACTCGGAGGATTTATAGCAGAGTATCAATCACACACTTATTACATCGGGTGTCTCAAAAGAGAACTTATTACAATAAATATGGCTTAAGGCCATCTAATAACGATAACAGCGGAAGGCTTGGAAGATAAGTGAGTCCATCAACTCCAACGGCATCACTGAGTATAGAACCACGACCTAAAAACTCCTTAATCGTCGTCTGAAAAGTCTGCAACATTAACGTTGCAGCCCGAAACGGGTCAGCACATGGAATATGCTGGCAATGTAACACATAGAGAGTAAAGGAATGAAACAGCTATACTACATGCATATTTGGCTGCTGGAAAGCTCTATGGTTACAGTTTTTCGTAAAGCCAATTTTCCCTACTTCAAAGGAATAAATTTATTTAACTATCATGGTGGTTGTTAAACATTGAGAATGGTTGATAGCATTCTCAATCCCAATTAAAGTAATCATCATTAAACAAAACCCAACAAAATTAATTTAGAGTAACATGTTGAGATTCACATGATAATCCAAGTACTAGATACTCAAGATGTCCATTATCGGGGACACGGCTAACCATGATTAGTTTATTACACTCTACAGAGGTTTGCGCACTTTTCCCCACAAGACTCGATCGCCTCCGTTTGGTTTCTCGCACTACATTGTGTTTGAGAAGACGGATGACCGATACATAGTCTTTCAGAAGCGCTAGCACCTTATGATCGGGTAGACCGTACCACCTACATCCCCTACATCTGCTAGTCTACCACTGTAAGAGTTCGCACGACTTAGTCAACTATGCTAGAGCCCATAATAGCTTGTGGCTGCACACGGAAGTTTCTAGTATGAATAGTCTCATGATCCCTTTGAGCCTGGGTGGCGGTCCAAAAGAAAACAGGCAAGTCCTGGAATACCCAGGTGCCACCTTAGATAAACCATTAATTAACGAACTCACATCTGTCATGGATATCACTCACCCAATCCACGTCTACTAGCATAGCATGGCATAATAAGCAAACGCAGAAGTAACTCCCAAAGGTTTGATAATAACAGGTAATAGGTACTACCTCATCTACTTCCCATCCCAAAATTTAATTAGATCCTAATCATGCAATGTGTGAGGATTGATCTAATGCAATAAAACTGGGTAGTAGAAAAGGTATGATCAAAGTGTTACTTGCCTTGCTGATGATCCGCGAAACCTAGAGATTCGAAGTAACAAGCGGTGCACTTCGGGTATTCTATCGCAGAAAAACAAACAAGCATACAATAAGTACTCATCTAATGCACAGGTAAAACTCAAATAAGAGATCTAACCAGAAGGTTCAACTTAAGAACTCCGGTTGGCAAAAAGAATCAAATCGAACAAAGCAACGAAAGTCAAACATCGAAAGAAAACAACTTCGAACTAGTAATCTGGATCTAGGGCAAATTTTACAGTAGCAAAATCTTGTTTAAGTTGGATAAACGGATAGAGGGTTTCGAGACGAAACTCCAGGCGCTTGAATAGCCGGATTCCGATAAACGAGCGAAAAGTTATACTAAAAAGAAAATCGAATCAGGAATCACGATCAGAAAAATCGCGGATTTAATCCGAGAAAAAGAAAAACGACGAACGCTCGCTAGAACGAACGAACGGACGAACGCTCACTATTTAAATAAACCGGAAAAACCGATCTATTAAAAAAACTGAAATCTAAAAAAAACCAATCTACTTTTTTTTAAATAAAACAAGACACGGAAGTCGAGGCGGCGGCGAACCTCGGCGGCGTACGGCGGCAGCGGCGTGCGGCGGCGGCGGGCACTGGGGGCGGCGGGCGGCGCTAGGGTTTGGGGCGCAGGTGGCTGGCTTCGGCTGGGCCTCCCCCCGGCTTATAAAGCCTAGTGGGCCGGGAGTCCGGGTCGGACACGGCCCCTAGGTCGGATCGTTTTTTTTAATTATTCCGCTCGGAAGAAAAATAAAAAGAAATACTAAACGGACTCCAAAAATTTCGAAATAAATTTTGACGGGCTTCTAAAATCAAGCCTCACAAGGTGAATATTTATTTGGGATCTAAATGCAATTTTGAAAAACGCACATTTTTCCTAAATTCAAATAAAAGACCGAAAAACTCCGAGATAAAATCTTATTTAATTTTTTTATTAAATCCTCAATATTTCTTAATTTTGGGAAATTCATTTTATTCCCTCTCTCATATTTTTCTAGTAGAAATAATTGATGATAAAATAAATAAAATCAAATGATCCTATTCTCAAAATTCGAGAGAACTCAAATATGAAAATAACGAAATTCCCAACTCTCTCCGTGGGTCCTTGAGTTGAGTAGAATTTCTAGGATCAACCAAAACGCAAAATAAAATATGATATGCAATGATGATCTAATGTATAACATTCCAAATTGAAAATTTGGGATGTTACACTTGGTGCTGATCATCTCCCATTGCTCATCTCGGAGCCCACAAATCTGGTAGATAGTATCCTTGAGATCATTGCGGTAAACTTCTCCAATACGTCCCATGGTGATATGAGCTGCCATGCTCGTTCCTAGACTCCAAGTTGGTGCATCAAAGGAAAACTCTATTGGCTCAGTGATTGGCATGAACGTCCTTCCTGGAACTTGAACTTGAATCATCCAGCGCTCCTCTTCGGGTAAAGTGGCGTTGTAGGTTCTGGTGAAGCTTGGTACTCCGATGTTCAGATATCTAGTGACTTCCTTCAAGTGACGTCCAAAGGGTGTATCTTCATCCAGTTGCATGAACTTGTTCCTTGCATCCGCCATCCTAAAAGAGTAGAAAAGATGAGGAGTCAGAATGAGAAGAGTGAGTAGTGATCTAGGGTTTTAGCTTAGTGGTCGTGTCCTACAGTCAGCGTGTGCTCTGATTCCATCTTGTAGCGACCAGACCTCAACCAGTCTGATCTCTGTGCTCCGGTGTCATCCCTGGATCAGTAATGTTGACACCACACAGTACTTGAAGGATTTATAACAGAGTAGCAACCACACACTTATTACATCGAGTGTCTCAAAAGAGAACTTATTACAATAAATGTGGCTTAAGGCCATCTAATAATGATAACAGCGGAAGGCTTGGAAGATAAGTGAGTCCATCAACTCCAACGACATCACTGTGTATAGAACCACGACCTAAAAGTCTCCTTACTCATTGTCTAAAAAGTCTGCAACATGAACGTTGCAGCCCGAAATGGGTCAGCACATGGAATATGCTGGCAAAGTAACACATAGAGAATGATGGAAGAATAAGACTATACTACATGCATATTTGGCCGGTGGAAAGCTCTATGGTTACAGTTTTGCGTAAAGCCAATTTTTCCCTACTGCAAAGGAATAAATTTTATTTAACTATCATGGTAGTTGTTAAACATTGAGAGTGTAGACACCCTCTCAATCCCAATTAAGCATCAGCATTAACCCAACAAAATTAATTAGAGTAACATGATGAGATTCACATGATAATCCAAGTACTAGATACTCAAGATGTCCATAACCGGGTACACGGCTAACCATGATTAGTTTATAAACTTTGTAGAGGTTTGCGCACTTTTCCCCACAAGACTCGATCTCCTCCGTTGGGATTCTCGCACTACATGGTGTTAGAGAAACGGATGACCGAGACATAGTCTTTCAGAAGCGCTAGCACCTTACGAACGGGTAGACCGTACTAACCTACATCCCCTACATCTACTAGTCTACCACTGTAAGAGTTCGCACGACTTAGTCAACTATGCTAGAGCCCATAGTAGCTTGTGGCTGCACACGGAAGTTTCTAGTATGAATAATCTCATGATCCCTTTGAGCCTGGGTGGCGGTCCAAAAGAAAACAGGCAATCGCTGGAATACCCAGGTGCCTCAATCCACCTAGATGTTTGTTTAGGTTGCCACCTTGGATAAACCATTAATTTAACAATCTCACATCTGTCATGGATACACTCACCCAATCCACGTCTACTTTCATAGCATAGCGATAGGCAACGTAGAAGTAACTCCCAAAGGTTTGATAATAAAACAGGTAATAGGTACTACCTCATCTACTTCGCAAAATCCATAATTTAATTAGATCCTAATCATGCAATGTTTGAGGATTGATCTAATGCAATAAAAATGGGGTAATAGGAAGTATGATCAAAGTGTTACTTGCCTTGCTAATGATCCGTGAAACCTAGGGATTCGAAGTAGCAAGCGGCGCACTCGGGTACTCTATCGCAAACAAACAAGCGTACAATAAGTACTAAACTAATGCATAGGTAAAACTCAAATAAGGTATCTAACCAGATAGTTCAATTTAAGAACTCCGGTTGGCAAAAAATATCAAATCGAACGAAACAACGAAAGACAAACGGCAAAAGAAATAAACTCCATATACTAATCTGAATATAGGTCAATTTTACTGAGGCAAAAACTTGTTTGAGTTGGTTAAACAGAAAGAGGGTTTCGAGACGAAACTCTAGGCGCTTGAATCGCCTGATTCCGATAAACGAGCGAAAAGTTAAACTAGAACGAAAATCGGATCAGAAATCGCGATCAGAAATAATCGCGGAAAATCCGAGAAAAAGAAAATGACGAACAGATTAACGAACGAACGTTCGTTATCTGAAACTTATCGAAGAACGCGTTTGTTAAAACGAACAAACGAGCGAACGCTCGCTAAATAAATAAACCGGACAAACCGATCTCTAAAAAAAACTAGGGTTTTTCTAAAAAAACCGAACTGGTTTTTCTCAGAAAACCAAGCAGCGGCGGCTACCTCGGCTCGGACTCCGGCGGGGCTCCGGCGGGGTTCCGGGCGGTGCGGGGCGGCGGCGGCTTGCGGCGGCAGCAGCGCAGGCGGCGGGGCGGGCTGCAGTGCGGGGCGGGTGGCGCGGCGTGGGGTGAGGAAAGGCGCCGGCGGTGGCTATTTAAAGAGGGGGGCGGCTGACTTGGGGAGGGGGTCGGGCGGCGGCGAGGTGGCTCCAGCTCGGACTCTCTCCCTAGTCCGGCGGCTGCACGGGCGAGGCGGCGGCAGCGGCTGGGCCCGCCTGGCTGGGCTGGGCCCTTGGCCCAGTCGGGCGCGGTTTTTTTTAAATAATTTTGCCAGACTAAAAAAATTCTAGAAAATTAAATAAAAAATCTAAAATTGCCAAAACAAATTTTCACCGTCTAAATAAAATATTTAGAACAGGATGAACATTTTCTGGGCCCTAAATGCAATTTTTGAAAACGTGCAATTTTCCCTAAATTCAAATAAAATAGCAAATAAAACTAAAATAAAATCTTCTTTGATTTTATTATTAAATCCTCAATATTTCTTTATTTTGGGAATGTCATTTTATTCCCTCTCTCATATTTTTGTAATAGAAATAATTGAAGATAAAATAAATAAAATCAAATGATCCTATTTTTTCAAAATTTGAGAAAACTCAAATATGAAAATAACGAAATCTCCAACTCTCTCCGAGGATCCTTGAGTTGCGTGAAAATTCTAGGATGAACCAAAAGTAATAAAATATGATATGCATTGATGGTCTAGTGTATAACATTCCAAATTGGAAATTTGGGATGTTACAAACTTACCCCCCTTAAGATGAATCTCGCACTTGAGATTCGGGTTGGCTAGAAAATAGGTGAGGGTGGTCCTTCAGCAGATCTTCCTCTCGCTCCTAGGTGGCTTCATCCTAAGTGTGGTGGCTCCACTGAACTTTGCAAAACTTGACGACCTTACTATGGGTGACTCGGCTGGCATACTCAAGAATGTTGACTGGTTTCTCCTCATAAGTCAAATCACTATCCAACTGAATCGCTTCCAGCGGCACTGTATCTCTCAACGGTATATCAGCCATCTCTGCGTGGCACTTCTTCAACTGGGAAACGTGGAATACATCGTGAACTCCTGACAATCCTTTGGGCAATTCCAACTTGTAGGCTACTTCTCCCATACGCCCCAAAACTTTGTATGGTCCTACAAAACGTGGCGCTAACTTTCCCTTAACTCGAAAGGGCTTAACTCCTCGAAGTGGAGATACTCGAAGATAGACTAGGTCTCCGACTTCGTAGACTATCTCCTTGCGTTTCGAATCTGCGTAGCTCTTCTGCCTGGACTGGGCTACCTTGAGCCTATCGCGAATCAATTTCACCTTCTGTTCAGATTCCTTAATCAGATCCGGTCCAAACAACTGGCGGTCTCCAACTTCATCCCATGATAATGGGGTCCTGCACCTCCTTCCGTACAAGGCTTCGAAAGGGGCCATCTTCAAATTGGATTGATAACTGTTGTTGTAAGAGAACTCTGCATATGGTAAATTGTCGTCCCAACTAGATCCATAATCTAGCGCACAAGCTCTCAGCATATCCTCCAAAATCTGATTGACTCTCTCGGTCTGTCCATCTGTCTACGGATGGAAAGCTGTATTGAACTCTAGCCTGGTACCTAAAGTTTCGTGCAACTAATTCCAGAATTTTGAGGTAAACTAGGTTCCTCTATCTGATACAATGGTCCTTGGAACTCCATGCAGACATACAATCCTGCTCATGTATATCTTTGCCAGCTTAGCACTGGTGTAGGTAGTCTTCACTGGGATGAAATGAGCTACCTTTGTTAAATGATCGACTACTCCCCAAATCGAGTCATAGCCTGAACGAGTTCTCGGTAAACTCGTAATAAAAGCCTTGCCTAACTTATCCCACTTCCATTCGGGTATTGGCAATGGTTGTAACAATCCTACTGGCTTCTGATACTCTGCCTTTACTCTCTGACATACATCACAAACTGCTACATACTCCGCAATATCCTTCTTCATTCCGGTCCACCAGAAAGTATCCTTCAAATCCAAATACATCTTGGTATTCCCTGGGTGAATCGAATATGGTGAATCATGGGCCTCTTGCAGTATCAACTTCCTGATATCCAGGTCATTGGGCACGTAAACCCGGTCTTCCAACCATAGGGTATCGTGCTCATCCTCACGAAATCCCTTAGCTTTTCCTTTGCTCATTTTCTCCTTTATAGAAGCAATCTCCTTGTCAGTCTTCTGGGCTTCTCTGATCTTATCCATCAAAGTATAGTGAATCTCTAATGCTGCTACATATCCTCTCGGAACTATCTCCAAACAAAGCTCATGAAGATTTTTGGCTAACTCCCTTTGTAAATCTCCCATCATTAGGGTATTGACGTGGCTTTTACGGCTCAACGCATCGGCTACTACGTTAGCCTTTCCGGGGTGATAATGCAATCTCATATCATAATCCTTGATGAGCTCCAACCATCTCCTTTGCCTGAGATTCAACTCCTTCTGCGTGAAAATGTACTTCAAACTGTTGTGATCCATGTACACTTCACAATGGTTTCCAATGAGAAAGTTTCTCCAAGTTTTTATTGCATGCACTGCAGCTACTAACTCCAAATCATGCGTGGCATAATTCAACTCATGAGGCTTAAGCTGTCGTGAGGCATATGAAACAACTCTTCCTTCCTGCATAAGCACTACTCCAAGTCCTCGACATGAAGCGTCGCAATACACCTCATAATCTTTGTTCTGATCCGGCAAAATCAACACAGGTGATGTAACCAAACGTTTTTTCAGCTCCTGGAAACTGGCCTCACATTCCTCAGTCCATTTGAACTTGGTATCCTTCTTCAACAACTCCGTCATAGGCTTCGCAATCTTCGAGAAATTTTCAATATATATCCGGCAGTATCCTGCGAGTCCAAGAAAACTCCAGATCTCTCCAACTGTTGTTGGCGCTTCCCAACTCGTCACAGTGTCAACCTTGGTGGGATCTACTGCTATACCTTCTCCGGATATAACGTGTCCTAGGAATCCAACTTCCTTCAACCAAAATTCACATTTTCTAAACTTGGCATATAACTGATGTTTTCTGAGCTTCTCAAGTACCAAACGCAAATGCTCCTTATGCTCCTCTTCATCCTTCGAGTAAACCAGAATATCATCAATGAACTCTACGACGAACTTATCCAAAAACTCCATGAATAATTTATTCGTCATGTTCATAAAATATGCCGGTGTGTTAGTCAGGCCAAATGACATAACGGTATACTCGTACACCCATACCTGGTGGTAAAAGCCGTTTTAGGAATATCCTGTTCTCGAATCTTCAACTGATGGTATCCTGATCGCATATCGATCTTGGAAAATACCTTAGTTCCTTGCAATCGATCAAACAGATCATTAATCATCGGTAGTGGGTACTTGTTCTTGATGGTTACTTCATTCAATCCTCGATAATTAACAACCATCCTTAACGATCCATCCTTCTTCTCCACTAAAAGCACTGGCGATCCCCAAGGTGAAGAACTTGGGCAAATATAACCTTTATCCAGTAACTCCTTAATCTGCTTCTTAATCTCCTCCAAATCTTTTGCGGGCATCCTGTATGGTCTCTTAGCTATTGGCCCTATGCCTGGCAAAAGCTCAATCAAAAACTCAATATCTCTATCCGATGGCATGCCTGGCAACTCCTCTGGAAATACGTCAGGGAAATCCTTCACTACTGGTACTTCCTCCTGCACAACTCATGTTAAGCAATTTACTTGAGTCCTCTTCGGCACATGCCGGGATACATACTTGATCCTTCTTCCTTCAGGCGTTGTAAGCAAGATTGACTTACTGGCGCACTCAATGTTCCCTTCATACTTCGATAACCAATCCATGCCTAATATCACATCCAGTCCTTGAGATTCTAATACTATTAGGTCCGAGGGAAATACATAGTTACCAATCCTTAATGGTAACCGATCACACCATAGACTAGCCATATACTCTGCTCCAGGCGAGGTTACGAACATGGGTGACCTAAGGGCTTGGGTTGGCAGTTTATACTTATCCACAAATCCCCTTGAGATGTATGAATGTGATGCACCAGTATCAAAAAGAACGAGTGCAGTAAATGACTTAAGTAAAAACTTACCTATTACTGCATCGGGCTGGGCTTCAACCTCCTCCACGTTTACATGGTTCACCTGCCCCCTATTGAAAGGGTTCAGCTTCTTCCCAGAGCTTCCATTGCCATTTCCATTCTGGGCTTCAGGACATTCATTAGCGTAATGTCCGGTCTTCTGGCACTTAAAGAAAGTGACTTGGCTCAGGTCTCTCTTGGCTGGGGTTGGTGGGTTGGTACGGTTCTGGCCATTCCTTTCTCCATTCCCATTACCATTCTTGGGGCCATTATGGTTGTGCGAGCTTCCTCCCCCATGGGTATGCTGAAAAGGTCCTCCCGGTCTAGGGGTAAAGTGCGGCCTCTGCTGAGCTCCAGAATTGTACTTCCCTTGTCCATACTTCCTCTTGCGGTTCTCAATTTGCTGCTGCTTCCCTTCAATCATAAGAGCACGATCTACCAACTCCTGGTAGTTGTTGATGGTTGCTACCATCAACTGCATGCTCAACTCATCATTCAGTCCTTCCAGAAACTTCTCCTGCTTAGCTTCATCCGTAGCAACGTCACCTAGGGCATAACGTACTAGCTTTCTAAAGTCCTCCACATACTGGCCAACTGTCCGTCCTCCTTGGCGCAAGTTGTGAAACTCACGCTTGTTCATGGCCATAGCTCCTACCGAAACATGGGCAGTATGGAAAGCCTGCTGAAACTGGTCCCATGTGACAGTGCCGATAGGGAAAGTGGCTGTGAAATTCTCCCACCATGATGCTGCGGGTCCGTCAAGCTGATGTGCGGCAAACTTCACCTTTTTCGCATCTGTGCATCCTGCCGTGGTCAACTCCCTTGCTGTCTTGCGGAGCCAATCATCTGCTACTATAGGCTCGGTGCTACTGGAAAACACTAGCGGGTTCAGCCTAAGAAAACGGGCTAAGTGGTCAACAGGTGGTGGTGGTGGTGGGTTGTTGTTGTTGTTCCCCTGATTCTGATTCTGGACTAGCAACTGCATCAATGTATTCTGCTACTGGATCAACTGGGTGAGCTCTGGTGGGAAGGTAAATCCGGGGTCACGTCTCGGAGGCATCTGATGGGTTTAGAAAACATGAGGTTTAAGAATAGAGAGGGGTCTAAAGAGAAACACTACCCTTATGCACATGAGGCAAAAGCAAACAATTCACTTCATTCAATCAAACAAGGGCACACAATCGGTCTAACTATCGCAAAAGTGCTCGCACTACTATATTTACATGGTGGACTACTACTACTGTTGGGTTGTCTACTAGAAATATTCTTCGGTTGCAGACTCCATGATATCTGCTCCAGCTTCATCAACATAGTCATCATCGCTATCATCTGGATCCGAGTCGGTGTCGTCGATGATGATGTACTCTTCCGGGCGAATCTCCTTGGGTTCTTCTTCTTCTTCTACTGGTGTAGGGCCTCCCATGAATATTCCAATCTTCTTGACTAGGTCAGTATTCTTCTCCACTAATACTTCAATTCCTCTTCATAATCTTCACATGTAGCCTTGATTTCTTCCTCCAGTTCCTTGATTCTTGTCCTCGCCTTTTTCAGATCTATCATATCTACACACATCTGCTTCTCTGTTGTCGAATGTGCTGGTTTAACTCCTGGATGAAAGCGGCAATTGATCTATCCTTCTTGGTGCTGATCATCTCCCATTGCTCATCTCGGCGCCCACAAATTTGGTAGATAGTATCCTTGAGATCATTGCGGTAAACTTCTCCAATACGTCCCATGGTGATGTGAGCTGCCATGCTCTTTCCTAGACTCCAAGTTGGTGCATCAAAGGAAAACTCTATGGGCTTGGTGACTGGCATGAACGTCCTTCCTGGAACTTGAACTTGAATCATCCAGCGCTCCTCTTCAGGTAAAGTGGTGTTGTAGGTTCCGGCGAAGCTTGGTACTCCGATGTTCAGATATCTAGTGACTTCCTTCAAGTGACGTACAAAGGGTGTATCTTCATCCGGTTGCATGAACTTGTTCCTTGCATCTGCCATCCTAAAAGAGTAGAAAAGATGAGGAGTCAGAATGAGAAGAGTGAGTAGTGATCTAGGGTTTTAGCTTAGTGGTCGTGTCCTACAGTCAGCATGTGCTCTGATACCATCTTGTAGCGACCAGACCTCAACCAGTCTGATCGCTGTGCTCCGGTGTCATCCCTGGATCAGTAATGCTGACACCACATGGTACTTGAAGGATTTATAGCAAAGTAGCAACCACACACTTATTACATCGAGTGTCTCAAAAGAGAACTTATTACAATAAATATGGCTTAAGGCCATCTAATAATGATAATAGCGGAAGGCTTGGAAGATAAGTGAGTCCATCAACTCCAATGGCATCACTGAGTATAGAACCACAACCTAAAAGTCTCCTTACTCATCATCTGAAAAGTCTGCAACATGAACGTTGGAGCCCGAAATGGGTCAGCACATGGAATATGCTGGCAAAGTAACACATAGAGAATGATGGAAGAATACGACTATACTACATGCATATTTGGCTGGTGGAAAGCTCTATGGTTACAGTTTTGCGTAAAGCCAATTTTTCCCAACCGCAAAGGAATAAATTTTATTTAACTATCATGGTAGTTGTTAAACATTGAGAGTGTAGACACCCTCTCAATCCCAATTAAGAATCAGCATTAACCCAACAAAATTAATTAGAGTAACATGATGAGATTCACATGATAATCCAAGTACTAGATACTCAAGATGTCCATAACCGGGGACACGGCTAACCATGATTAGTTTATACACTCTGCAGAGGTTTGCGCACTTTTCCCCACAAGACTCGATCTCCTCCGTTGGGTTTCTCGCACTACATGGTGTTTGAGAAGCGGATGACCGAGACATAGTCTTTCAGAAGCGCTAGCACCTTACGAACGGGTAGACCGTACCAACCTACATCCCCTACATCTACTAGTCTACCACTGTAAGTGCTCACATGACTTAGTCAACTATGCTAGAGCCCATAGTAGCTTGTGGCTGCACACGGAAGTTTCTAGTATGAATAATCTCATGATCCCTTTGAGCCTGGGTGGCGGTCCAAAAGAAAACAGGCAATCACTGGAATACCCAGGTGCCTCAATCCACCCAGATGTGTGTTTAGGTTGCCACCTTAGATAAACCATTAATTTAACAATCTCACATCTGTCATGGATACACTCACCCAATCCACGTCTACTTGCATAGCATAGCGATAGGCAACGTAGAAGTAACTCACAAAGGTTTGATAATAAAACAGGTAATAGGTACTACCTCATCTACTTCCCAAAATCCACAATTTAATTAGATCCTAATCATGCAATGTTTGAGGATTGATCTAATGTAATAAAAACTGGGTTATAGGAAGTATGATCAAAGTGTTACTTGCCTTGCTGATGATCCGTGAAACCTATGGATTCGAAGTAGCAAGCGGCGCACTCCGGGTACTCTATCGCAAACAAACAAGCATACAATAAGTACTCAACTAATGCACAGGTAAAACTCAAATAAGAGATCTAACCAGATAGTTCAACTTAAGAACTCCGGTTGGCAAAAAGAATCAAATCGAACGAAACAACGAAAGACAAACGGTAAAAGAAATAAACTCCGTTTACTAATCTGAATCTAGGTCAATTTTACTGAGGCAAAAACCTGTTTGAGTTGGTTAAACGGAAATATGGTTTCGAGACGAAACTTCAGACACTTGAATCGCCTGATTCCGGTAAACGAGCGAAAAGTTATACTAGAACGAAAATCGGATCAGAAATCGCGATCAGAAATAATTGCGGAAAATCCGAGAAAAAGAAAAATGACGAACAGATTAACGAACGAACATTCGTTCTCTGAAACTTATCGAAGAACGCGTTTGTTAAAACGAACAAACGAGCGAACGCTCACTAAATAAATAAACCGGAAAAACCGATCTCTAGAAAAATGAAAACTAGGGTTTTTCTAAAAAAACGAACTGGTTTTTCTCAGAAAACCAGGCGACGGCTACCTCGGCTCGGACTCCGGCTGGGCTCCGGCAGGGTTCCGGGCGGTGCGGGGCGGCGGGGCGGCGGCAGCAGGCGGCAGCAGCGCATGCGGCGGGGCGGGCTGCGTTGCGGGGCGGGTGGCGCGGCGTGGGGTGAGGAGAGGCGGCGACGGTGGCTATTTAAAGAGGGGGGCGGCTGACTTGGGGAGGGGGTCGGGCGGTGGCGAGGCGGCTCCGGCTCGGACTCTCTCCCGAGTCCGGCGGCTACACGGGCGAGGAGGTGGCGACTGCTGGGCCGGCCTGGCTCGGCTGGGCCCTTGGCCTAGTCGGGCGCGTTTTTTTTTAATAATTTTGCCGGACGAAAAAAATTTCTAGAAAATTAAATAAAAAAATCTAAAATTGCCAAAACAAATTTTCACAATCTAAATAAAATATTTAGAACAGGATGAACATTTTCTTGGCCCTAAATGCAATTTTTGAAAACGTGTAATTTTCCCTTAATTCAAATAAAATAGCAAATAAAACCAAAATAAAATATTATTTGATTTTATTATTAAATCCTCAATATTTCTTTATTTTGGAAAGTCATTTTATTCCCTCTCTCATATTTTTGTAATAGAAATAATTGAAGATAAAATAAATAAAATCAAATGATCCTATTTTTTTTCAAAATTTGAGAAATCTCAAATATGAAAATAACGAAATCTCCTACTCTCTCCGAGGGTCCTTGAGTTGCGTGAAATTTCTAGTATCAACCAAAAGCAATAAAATATGATATGCATTGATGATCTAGTGTATAACATTCCAAATTAGAAATTTGGGATGTTACAGGCTTCTGGAAAAGAAGGAATTCATTATTGATATGAGTAGTCTATCATCCCTAATAAGCCAGGCTATCACACATACCTACCTATTATGCCATTTCCTTAGCCATTCTGAGATATATCGCCATGCAACTTTGCACCGTTCTGTTCATCATGACACACATCATCATTGTCATATTGCCTTGCATGATCATGTAGTTGACATCGTATTTGTGGCAAGGCCACCATGCATAATTTATCATACATGTCACTCTTGATTCATTGCCCATCCCGGTACACCGCCGGAGGCATTCATATAGAGAAATACTTTGTTCTAGTATCGAGTTGTAATCTTTGAGTTGTGAATAAATAGAAGTGTGATGATCATCATTAATAGAGCATTGTCCAAAAAAAAAGAAAAAAAGGACAAATAAAAGAAAGGCCAAATAAAAAAGGGCCAAATAAAAAAATAAGAAAGGGACAATGCTACTATCCTTTTTCCACACTTGTGCTTCAAAGTAGCACCGTGATCTTCATGATAGAGAGTCTCTTGTTTTGTCACTTTCATATACTAGTGGGAATTTTTCATTATAGAACTTGGCTTGTATATTCCAACAATGGGCTTCCTCAAATGCCCTAGGTCTTCGTGAGCAAGAAAGTTGGATGTACACCCACTTAGTTTCTTTTGTTGAGTTTTCATACATTTATAGCTCTAGTGCATCCGTTGCCTGACAATCCCTACTCCTTGCATTGACATCAATTGATGGGCATCTCCCTAGCCCATTGATTAGCCGCGTCAATGTGAGACTTTCTCCTTTTTTGTCTTCTCCACACAACCTCCATCATTATATTCTATTCCACCCATACTGCTATGTCCATGGCTCATGCTCATGTATTGCGTGAAAGTTGAAAAAAAGTTTGAGATTAATAAAGTATGAAACAATTGCTTGGCTTGTCATCGGGGTCGTGCATGATGAGAGCATTCTTGTGTGACGAAAATGGAGCATGACCAAACTATATGATTTTGTAGGGATAAACTTTCTTTGGCCATGTTATTTTGAGAAGACATGATTGCTTAGTTAGTATGCTTGAAGTATTATTATTTTTATGTCAATATTAAACTTTTATCTTGAATCATATGGATCTAAATAATCATGCCACAATAAAGAGAAATACATGGATAAATATGTTAGGTAGCATTCCACATCAAAAATTCTTTTTTCATCATTTACCTACTCGAGGACGAGCAGGAATTAAGCTTGGGGATGCTGATACGTCTCCAACGTATCTATAATTTTTCATTGTTCCATGCTATTATATTATCTATTTTGGATGTTTATGGGCTTTATTATACATGTTTATATTATTTTTGGAACTAACCTATTAACCGGAGGCCCAACCCAAATTGTTGTTTTCTTGCCTATTTCAGTGTTTCAAAGAAAAGGAGTATCAAACGGAGTACAAACGGAATGAAACCTTCGGGAGAGTTATTTTTGGAACGGAAGCAATCCAGGAGACTTGGAGTAGACGTCAGGGAAGCTTCGAGGAAGCCACGAGGCAGGGAGGCGTGCCCTACCCCCTGGCGCGCCCCCGCCCTCATGGCCCCCTCGTGGCTCCCCTGACCGACTCCATTCGCCTATATATGTCCATATACCCTAAAATCATCGAAGAGCAGAATAGATCGAGAGTTCCGCCGCCAAAAGCCTCCGTAGCCACCGAAAACCAATCTAGACCCGTTCCGGCACCCTGCCGGAGGGGGGAATCCCTCTCCGGTGGCCATCTTGATCATCCCGGCGCTCTCAATGACAAGGAGGGAGTAGTTCCCCCTCGGGGATGAGGGTATGTACCAGTAGCTATGTGTTTGATCTCTCTCTCTCTCTCTATCTATCTCTCGTGTTTTTGAGGTGATACAATCTTGATGTATCGCGAGCTTCTCTATTATAGTTGGATCTTATGATGTTTCTCCCCCTCTACTCTCTTGTGATGAATTGAGTTTTCCCTTTGAAGTTATCTTATCGGATTGAGTCTTTAAGGATTTACGAACACTTTATGTTTGTCTTGCATGTGTTTATCTGTGGTGACAATGGGATATCACGTGATCCACTTGATGTATGTTTTGGTGATCAACTTGCGAGTTCCGTGACCTCGTGAACTTATGCATAGGGGTTGGCACACGTTTTCGTCTTGACTCTCTGGTAGAAACTTTGGGGCACTCCTTGAAGTTCTTTGTGTTGGTTGAATAGATGAATATGAGATTGTGTGATGCATATCATATAATCATACCCACGGATACTTGAGGTGACATTGGAGTATCTTGGTGACATTAGGGTTTTGGTTGATTTGTGTCTTAAGGTGTTATTCTAGTACGAACTCTATGATAGATTGAACGGAAAGAATAGCTTCGTGTTATTTTACTACGGACTCTTGAATAGATTGATCAGAAAGGATAACTTTGAGGTGGTTTCGTACCCTACAATAAACTCTTCGTTTGTTCTCCGCTATTAGTGACTTTGGAGTGACTCTTTGTTGCATGTTGAGGGATAGTTATATGATCCAATTATGGTATTATTGTTGAGAGAACTTGCACTAGTAAAAGTATGAACCTTAGGCCTTGTCTCAACACATTGCAATACTGTTTGTGCTCAATTTTATCATTAGTTACCTTGCTGTTTTTATATTTTCAGATTACAAAAACCTTTATCTACCATCCATATTGCACTTGTATCACCATGTCTTCGCCGAACTAGTGCACCTATACAATTTAGCATTGTATTGGGTGTGTTGGGTGTTGTGGTTCTAAGTCTGACAGTAGTGTAGGGGGGTAAGTATGGAGAGGCGGGGTCTTAGCTGTGGAGAAGTTGTAAGCACACAGGATTTACGAGTTCAGGCCCTTCGCGGAGGAAGTAATAGCCCTACGTCTCGGAGCCCGGAGGCGGTCGACTGGATTACGTGTGTATGAATTAGAGGGGTGCGAACCCTTGTCCCTGAGGAGGGGGTGGCTTATATAGAGTTCGCCAGACCCCTCCCGCCCTTAGTTACAAGGGGTTTAAATACATTAATGTCGGGCCTTACTGATAATGCCCCTAATAAAGTGCTATGATGACCATAAAAGCTACTTAATAACCGACCGTTAGCATGCAGAATGCCCTTAAGTCTCCCGACCGTCGAGTGGTTGCTTCTTGGTCGAGTGATTGCTTCTTGGTCGAGTATCTTCAAGTCCGTCGAGTGGAACACCTCCAAGTCGATTGAAAGGTGATTTCTTCTGGAGATGTCCTTGGGTAGGTCAGTTTGGACAGGTCCATGACCCTACCCTAGGTACATAGCTTCATCATTAGCCCCCGAATGGATCGAGGTTTGAGTGGGAAAGGGTTTGAGCACCTCTCTGACTCATTTTTCATGTCGTGAGCATATCTTGTTTCGGATCAATGAACCAGAGTGATGACAACAACTTTCTTTCCAGTCGCCTTGATCCATTCTTAGTTTTTGTCGAGTGAGTTCTTATGCTTGAAAAGCTCCGAGTGACGGTGCGGAGGAGATCTTCGGTCTGACGAGTTGTTCTGCTGCCCGCGGATTTCGTGGGATCCGAATTTTGGGAAGCGCGTGGGACGGGGGAGGCCGCAGTAATCGGATGGGATAGTGCGAAGCCGCCTCGATCCCCGTGCCACCTTTTTCGCCACATATCGCGCGCGTGATCGCCACGGGATTTGACAGGGCCACCCGGGCCTACTAGTCAGCCACTCGGAAGCAGCCTCATATAAGGCGTTGGGCCGGGGCTCTGTTCCGCACGCCACCATTCTCTCTTCTTTTTCTCCTGATCTCTCCGCCACCCTTGCTTCCGCCTCATCGCCGGAACTCCGCTCGAGCTCGATCTGCCACCATGGGGAAGGACAAGACGGCGGCACTGGAACGCGCGAAGAAGGCGACCGCGAAGGCGAAGGGCAAGCGGACCAACCGGGGCGGATCCTCGTCGAGGTCCGGCCTGCCGGCGGGCTGGATCCAGGGCGACTGGATCCGCTCGGCAATCACGCAGGACGACCATGACGACCTGGTAGAGGGGGGATTTATCCCCCACAAGTCGGCTCGGCTCCCGGGGGACGAAACTGAGCCACAGCCCAGAGAGGGTGAGTGCTTCCTCCTAGCAACCCACATAGATCGTGGATTCTCGCTGCCTCCCCACCCTTTCTTCCGGGGTTTTTTGAACTTCTTTGGGGCTCAGCTCCACCATTTCACTCCGAACACCATAGTCTATCTGGCCGCTTTCGTGTCCATGTGCGAAAACTTCTTGGGCTGTCGACCGCACTGGGGGCTTTTCAAACACATCTTCACTTGCCGTTCCCAGTCGGCTAAAAAGACCAAATCGAGTGACGAGAGGACGTGGGTGATCCACATGTGCGGTGGTCTGGGGATCCAGATGAGGAGAAAGAGTACTTTCCTAGCGATGATCCTTCCTGACTTGGTCTGGGGCTGGCAGTCGACTTGGTTTTACTGCAAGGATCAGCCAACCCCTGGCCAGTCGACTGGGCTTCCTCCTTTCTCCTTGGCTCGGGTGGAGAAGCCTGCTCCCCTGAAGATAGTTCCAGAAGAGAAGGCGCAGGTCAAGGAGCTGGTCGAACGGGTCGTCCAGCTCGTCCGCGACAGAGTGACCGGGATGGATCTGCTGGAGGTCTTTCTTGGTCGACGCATCCAACCCCTTCAGGCGCGCGATCATCCGATGTGGATGTACTCTGGGCTCGAAGATACCACTCGGATCCACCCGGAGGAGGTCAGCGAGGATACCTTGGAGAACTAGTTGAGGGGAATCACTGGCAACAAAGACAACCCTCGGGGATCCAGGAGGGTGATTCCATTCGACAACTCGCGCCAGCCGGAGCAGGTATGTTTCTGTTTTATCAAGTAACTTTCTGATTCACCATGTGATGTCCCGTTTGTGGTCAACTGAATGTCTTTTGATTGCTATCCTTTCAGGCCCTCATTGAAATGTACTCGATGCCCAATGGAGAGCAAGGGCAAGACCTGGAAGGCGAGGCGAGCGGCGGCGATAGTGGAGAATGGACTTCTGACGGTGAAGAGGATGGAGAAAGCGACGACTCAAGTGACGGAGAAGAAGTCGAGTCGCCTCCTCGCAGGGAGAGGCGATCCAAGCTCGCCCAAGAACGACCGAGCGCCCGTGAAAAGGCGACTGCTCAAGCTGGTCAATCTTCAAAGCGTCCTCGGATCTCTTCACCAACCCCGACCGAGAAAGTGCCAAAGCACCCCAAAGTTGCAGAGCTGAAAACTCGGAAGGCGTTGCCGAAGATTAAGATTGACATCCCCATCGCTTCTGCGTGAGTGTCTCCCTTTGTAAACACTCGATGCTCCGTGCCGTTTGTTTTTCTTGTTTTAATCGGACGAACTTTGGAACTGTCAGCGCTGCCACTTCTGGGACCTCAGCTTACAGGGACGATGATGAGGTGATGGAGGATGCGGTCACGTCTAAACTGTGTATGACTCCTGCCATACTGTCTTTATTTTGGTCGATTCAACTGCAATGTGTACCATTGGGTGATGTGATTTTGTCGATTGAACTTTAAATAGCCCCTAACATTATTGACCTCCCTGATGATGATGATGAAGAGCCCGAGAGGCCTTTGATGAGGACAAATAGGCGACCTCCTGCGAGCGAGGTGCCATAATCGACGCCGAGGGCGGAACCAGTCGTTCAGGACGCTGGTGATGCCAATCGGGGTACTGTTACCTTCGCCGTGCCGTTGTCGAGTGCCTTGCCTTCTTCGTCGACTGCTCAGGTCCTGTTGACCCGCCTTCGGTTTTTGCGACCCACCATGTCCTAGAGGACGAAGTGAACGCTGCCAGGGAAGCTATACGCCAGGCGGGCGTCATGATGGAGAAGATGAAGATGGTGTAGGACGCCAGTTAGGCCGCCTACGACGCCAGCTCGGCTCTCCAAAGCAATGTTCAGGTTAGTTGGTCGCCGCTTGTTTCGTTAGGATATGATATCTGAAGACTTTTTTCGAAAATCTTTGCGTTAGTACACCCACTGGGTGCGTTGATTGAACTTTGAATTAGTGGGGGCACGCTGAGTGCACCCGCTGGGTGTAGTCTCCGAGACTACGGTGGACTGTGGGCAGTCGACTGTAGTCTTTGTATCTTGTCGAGTGTGAACCATATTGATAATTTGTCTCTTCCACTCGGTCTGGTCGAGTGGGGTCAGAACCGGTGGGGGCACGTCAAGTGCACCCACTGGGTGTAGTCCCCGAGACCGCGGTCGACTGCTGGCAGTCGACTGTGGTCTGAGTTCTTTCTTTCTCTCTTTTTTTACTCCCTGCACTCGACTCCGGCGGGACGGTCGAGCGGGATCAGAACCGGTGGGGGCACGCAAAGTGCACCCACTGGGTGTAGTCCCTGAGACTATGGTGGACTGCGGGCAGTCGACCGTAGTCTTAGTACTTATTGTCTTTGTTGTTTTCCGCTGTGAAATAATTTCTCCTCTTTGATTTCAGAAATCTTGTGATCTTGGAGCTCGTTTTGCTGACTTGGAGAGACAGCAGATCCAACTGAACCTCGACTTGGAGCTGGCCAAGACAGAGCTGCAAAAAGTCAAGGACGGCGCCACTGGTAAGATGAGTTTGTCGACTGGTCTGTCTTAGGCATGAATACCCTTCCGCTCTTTCTGGACCAAGCATTGTTTCTTTGCAGAAAAACTGAGAGAGGCTCTGACGAAGAAGTACCAGGATTTGGCTGCTGCTCGAAAGGAAGCTGACGACAGAACCGCTCTGGCCGAACAGAAGCTGGCTTCGGTCGACCAGTTGGAAGAAGAGAATACCAGGTTGAAGTCTGCTCTTAATAACGCCAACAAGGAGTGCTCGCGCTAGAAGAAGGAGAATCTCATCCTAGGCGAGAAGATGGAAAGCATTGCTCGCAGGAGGGATGATCTGGAGAGCTATCTGAGAAGCCTTGCCAAGAAGTTGTTCATCAAGCTTGAAGGTGCACATTTTGTTCCGACTGATTTTCTTTTTGTGTCGACTCAGTGTACGAAAATCGAATTATCCTTGGATCGTGAATGCAGAGTTTTGCCAGAACTTCGAGGAGGAGACTGGGCGCATCGAACCTGGTTTGGATCCACTCAATTCTCCCATGAAAGATGAAGCTGCCATGAATCTGCTCCGACTGGAATCTCGTATCGACGGTGTCATGGACTACTTGGCTCGACTGAAGGTCGCCATGTCACGAATCGACCCGGCACTTTGGCCAGAGGCCATGCTCCAAAACGATCTTGAGTCCCTGATGACTCGACTTGATGGAATCCCTGACCGAGTGCAGGAGTGGAAGAAGTCTTCTGCTCGGTGTGGCGCTGATGTGGCTCTATCTTTGGTTCGTGTCCACTACAAGGAGGTGCGACAAGATAAGTTGGCCGCAATCAAGGTCGCCAACACCCAGAAGCATGACTTCCAAACTTTTATGGAGACTTTCATTGCTGCCGCCACTCGGATTGCCGATGGCGTCGACCTGGACGAGTTCATCGAGCCTGCCAGCCCTCCTCCTGCGGAGTGAACAAACTTTTATGCCCCATCTTAAATTTGCCTCGAAATGCCAAGTGGTTTTTGTAACCGTTAAACTCTTTCGGGCTGAATGCCTGAGCACTTTGATCTATGGTCCGGACCCTTTAGGATTTATCTGAACTCAGTTTATCGTTGAATATCTTTATGAATCCCCCGCTGAGTGGAAATAGTTCTTCATTCGAGACAACTTTTTTTTACTTGTGGCGCAGCTCCGAAGGAGAAGGTAGCAGTCGACGTGCACCTCGTTACTGCAGAGCAGGATGGAGTGCATGTTGTATTTGTGGCGAAGCTCTCCAAGGAGGAGGTGGCCGTCAACCTGCAGCTTGTTACTGCAAGGCAGGATGGAGTGCATGTTGTATTTGTGGCGAAGCTCTTCAAGGAGGAGGTGGCTGTCGACCTGCAGCTTGTTACTGCAGAGCGGGATGTGTTTCGTACTTAGGCGAGTGCCTGACCGCAGCTAAGTCTTCAAGTGAGAGAAATTAGGCAAGTACCGGACTGCAGCTAAGCCCCCTAGTGGGAGGACTGCTCTCCACTCGGTAGGATTTTTTCAAACTTAGGCGAGTGCCTGACTGCAGCTAAGTCCTCGAGTGAGAGAACTTAGGCGAGTACTGGACTGCAGCTAAGCCCCCGAGTGGGAGGGCTGCTCTCCACTCGGTAGGATTTTTTCAAACTTAGGCGAGTGCCTGACTACAGCTGAGTCCTCAAGAGAGAGAACTTAGGCAAGTACTGGACTACAGCTAAGCCCCCGAGTGGGAGGGCTGCTCTCCACTCGGTAGGATTTTTTCAACTTAGGCGAGTGCCTGGCTGCAGCTAAGTCCTCAAGTGAGAGAACTTAGGCGAGTACTGGACTACAGCTAAGCCCCCGAGTGGGAGGACTACTCTCCACTCGGTAGGATTTTTTCGAACTTAGGCGAGTGTCTGGCTGCAGCTAAGTCCTCAAGTGAGAGAACTTAGGCGAGTACTGGACTGCAGCTAAGCCCCCGAGTGGGAGGACTGCTCTCCACTCGGTAGTATTTTTTCAAACTTAGGCGAGTGCCTGACTGCAGCTAAGTCCTCAAGTGAAAGAACTTAGGCGAGTACTGGACTGCAGCTAAGCCCCCGAGTGGGAGGACTGCTCTCCACTCGGTAGGATTTTTTCGAACTTAGGCGAAACGGATTCGCAGCTAAGACTCCGAGTGGGAGGCTGGCTCGCCACTCGGTAGGAAATCATTTTTATAAACTTAGGCGAAGCGGATTCGTAGCTAAGCCACCCACTGGGGGATTTCTTACGTAAACAAAAACAATAATAATCACTGGGAAAATTATAATGCTCTTGTCTTTGATAAATAAACTACAGGAGTTTTTTCTTATTACATCTTATCTGAATGATAATTCAAGTATAAAAGGGGCGGAGTAGCTCCGCATTCCAGGCTCGTGGCTCATCAATCTGGCGATCGACATTGTAGAGGTGGTATGCTCCATTGTGGAGGACTCTGGTGACTATGAAGGGGCCTTCCCAAGTAGGAGCGAGTTTGTGTGGTTTCTGCTGATCCACCGGGAGGACTAAGTCTCCTTCTTGGAAGGCTCGGCTCTTCATGTTTCTGGCATGGAATCGACACAAGTCTTGCTGATAGATGGTCGATCGAATCAAGGCCATTTCTCTTTCTTCTTCCAGGAGGTCGACTGCGTCCTGCCGGGCTTGTTCTGCTTCATCTTTAGAGTAGAGCTCGACTCGGGGAGCGTTGTCAAGCAGGTCACTCGGTAAGACTGCCTCGGCTCCGTAGACCAGAAAGAATGGGGTTCTTCCGGTCGATCAATTCGGGGTTGTCCTTAATCCCCAAAGGACTGATGGAAGCTCGTCGACCCATGCACCTGCTGCGTTCTTGAGATCGCGCATCAATCGGGGTTTCAGTTCTTTGGGAATTAGGCCGTTCGCCCTTTCTGCTTGCCCATTCGACTGGGGGTGAGCAACCGAAGCATAGTCGACCCGAGTGCCCTGAGAAGCGCAAAAGGCCCTGAATTTGTCGGAATCGAAGTTTGACCCGTTATCGGTGATGCTGTTGTGCGGAACTCCATATCTGAATATCAACTCTCTGATGAAACTGATAGCGGTGCAAGCATCAAGATTCTTGATAGGCTTGGCTTCAATCCATTTGGTGAATTTGTCGACTGCTACCAGCACATGAGTGAAGCCGCTCCTACCTGTTCTCAGTGGTCCAACCATGTCCATCCCCCAAACAGCGAAGGGCCAGACGAGTGGAATGGGTTTCAGGGCTGACGCGGGCTTGTGCGACATATTGGAGTAATACTGACATCCTTCACATTTGTCGACTATCTCTTGTTCCATCTCATTGGCTCTTGGCTAGTAGAATCCCACTCGGTATGCTTTAGCCACAATGGTCCGAGAGGACGCATGATGACCACAGGTCCCCGAGTGGATATCATCAAGGATCATCTGACCTTCTTCTGGTGTAATACACTTCTGGCTGACCCCAGTCACGCTTTCTCTATATAACTGTCCCTTTATGACTGTAAAGGCCTTGGATCGACGGACAATCTGTCGAGCCTCTTCTTCGTCTTCTGGGAGTTCTTTCCTTAGGATGTACGCGATGTACGGTACTGTCCAGATGGGAGTGATGACCAAGACTTCCATGATCAGGTCGGCCACAGCTGGAACTTCAACTTCAGTCGGATCCGTGGCGCTTTTTGGCTGCGGGGCCTCTTTAGTGAAGGGATCCTCCTGAACTGATGGTGCGTGGATGTGTTCCAAAAACACATTGCTGGGAATGGCTTCTCTTTTGGAACCTATTTTTGCCAGATCATTAGCTGCTTGATTTTTCAGTCGGGGTATGTGATGAAGCTCTAACCCCTCGAATTTCTTCTCCAGCTTTCTCATTGCATTGCAATAACCAGTCATGGCCGGACTTCTGACGTCCCATTCCTTCATCACCTGATTAACCACCAAATCTGAGTCGCCATAGACCATGAGGCGACAGACGCCGAGTGAAATGGCCATGCGCAACCCATATAAAAGTGCTTCGTATTCTGCCTCGTTGTTAGAGGAATCAAAGTGGATTTGAAGAACATATCTGAGTTTATCTCCTCTGGGGGAGACCAACACCACTCTGGCGCCGGAACCATTCAGCATCTTGGAACCGTCGAAGAACATGGTCCAATGCTCCGAGTGAACCTGAGTCGGCAGTTGCTGTTCAATCCATTCGGCGACGAAATCCGCGATTGCCTGGGACTTGATAGCTTTCTTTGCCTCAAACTTGATATCTAGAGGAAGGAGTTCAATCGCCCATTTTGCCACTCGACCAGTTGCGTCCCTGTTATGCAGGATCTCCGACAATGGAGCATCGCTGACGACTGTAATGGAATTATCAGAGAAGTAGTGAGCAACTTTCTTTGTGGTCATATAAATCCCATATACAAGCTTCTGATAATGAGGATATCTTTGCTTCGATCGGGTCAAGACTTCAAAAATATAATATACTGGGCGCTGAACTTTGAAGGTTTTTCCTTCTTCCCGCTCAACCATAAGTACCATACTGACGACTTGTCCTATGGCTGCAATGTAAAGCAGCAAAGGCTCCTTGCTAATTGGGGCAGCAAGCACGGGCTGGGTGGAGAGCAGAGCTTTGAGCTCTGCAAACGCTGCGTCAGCTTCAGGAGTCCACTCGAACTTGTCGGACTTCTTCATCAATCGGTAAAGAGGCAATGCCTTTTCACCGAGACGAGATATGAATCGACTTAGGGCGGCCAAGCAACCAGTAAGCTTCTGGACATCGTGCACGTGCACAGGACTTTTCATTTGGAGTATAGTACCAACTTTTTCTGGATTGGCGTCGATTCCCCGTTCGGAAACGAGAAAACCGAGTGATTTTCCGCCAGGAACTCCGAATGTGCATTTTGATGGATTAAGCTTGATATCATACCTCCTGAGGTTGGCAAAGGTTTCAGCAAGGTCAGTCAGCAGGTCGGAACCCTTCCGTGACTTGACCACAATATCATCCATGTACGCCTCCACATTCCGACTGATTTGGGTGAGCAAACACTTCTGAATCATCCTCATGAATGTGGCTCCGGCATTCTTGAGGCCGAATGGCATGGTAACATAACAGAAGCACCCGAATGGAGTGATGAAAGCTGTTTTGATCTCGTCGGGTCCATACAGACAGATCTGATGGTACCCGGAATAGGCGTCTAAAAAAGACAGTCGCTCACATCCCGCAGTCGAGTCGACTATCTGGTCGATGCGGGGGAGAGGAAAATGATCTTTCGGGTAGGCCCAATTGATATGTTTAAAGTCAATGCACACGCGAAGTGACTTGTCCTTCTTGGGGACCATGACAACGTTGGCGAGCCACTCGGAGTGGTAGATTTCTCGGATGAACTCCGCTACTAAGAGCCGAGCCACCTCCTCGCCAATGGCCTTTCTCTTCTGGACGGCGGACCGTCGGGGATGTTCCTTGATAGGTTTTACTTTTGAGTCGACTCTTAGGCGGTGCTCAGCCAGCTCCCTGGGAACACCCGGCATGTCAGAAGGCTTCCATGCGAAAATGTCCCAGTTCTCATGGAGGAACTGGATGAGCGCTTCTTCCTCTTTGGAGTTGAGTGTTGCCGAGATATGAGTTGGAACAGCGTTGGGGTCGGTCGGGTGAATGTGAGCTGTCTTCGTATCGCCAGTCGACTGAAAAGCTGATTCTGTAGCGGGCTTCTTGGCTCGCAACAAATCACTCGGGTCTGCAGTCTTCTGGAATTCCTGCAACTCCACCACTACCATCTGAGCATCAGCGATCTTCGAACCTTTCTGAAAACATTCTTCCGCTTTCTTCCGATTGCCCGTGATAGTGATCACAACTTTGGGGCCAGGCATCTTCAATTTCAGATACACATAACATGGTCGGGCCATGAAGCGTGCATAAGCCGGCCTGCCCAAAATAGCATGGTAGGCACTCTGGAAGTCTACAACTTCAAATGTCAACTTTTCTTTGCGGTAATTCTTGGAATCACCGAAAACCACATCAATAGCAATCTGGCCGAGTGATTCAGCTTTCTTCCTAGGAATGACTCCATGGAAACTCATGTTACTGGCACTGAGTCTGGACATCGGAATGCCCATCCCTTTCAACGTCTCAGCATATAATATGTTCAAACCACTGCCACCATCCATCAGGACTTTGGTCAGTCGAGTGCCTTCAACAAATGGGTCGACCACCAAAGCATGCCTCCCAGGGGTGGCGATGTGCGTTGGCTAATCGGACTGGTCGAATGTTATGGCAGTCTGAGACCACTTCAGATAACTGGGTGTCGCCGGGGCAACCATATTCACCTCTCGGTTGATAACTTTCAATCGACTTTTGCTTTCAACATCAGCAAAAATCATCAAAGTGGAATTGACCTGAGGGTATCCGTCGTCACTATCTTCCTTGTCCTCAACATTGTCCGACTCCTTTTCCTTATCTTTGGGTTGCTTTCCCTGGAACTGCTGGATCAAGAGTCAACACTGTCGAGTGGTATGTTTCAGGTAAATGAAATTACCCTCTTCATCTTTCTTTGTGTGGACGAGACATGGTAAATCCAACACATCATTTCCGTCCTGGTCTTTAACCTTCTTGGGGTTCCAAGGCCCTTTAGGTTTCCCTTTAAACTTTCCTTGGGTTACAGCCAAGGCTTCCCCAGGAGAAGCTGGCTCGGCTTTCCGCTTCTGTTTCTGATTGGAATTTTCTCCGGTTTCTTGGGCGACTGACTTGAGCTTGCCACTCCTGAGTTGATCCTCATCTTCACCATTAGCGTACTTGGTGGCAATCTCCATCATCCGATTCAGGGACATATCTCCGGTTCGACCGAATTTCAGATTCAGTTCTCTGTACTTGACGCCTTCTTTGAAGGAACAAACTGCTTGGTGGTCGGGCACATTCTCCACCGTGTGATGTAACGTGATCCACCTCTGGATGTAATCCCTCAAAGTTTCATTCAGCTTCTGCACGCAAGACCGCAGTTCCGTCAGCCCTGCCGGTCGCTTGCATGTGCCTTCAAATGTGGTGACAAACACTTGGGAGAGATCTTCCCAAGTGTAAATGCTGCCAGGCGCTAACCAGTTCAGCCACGCTCTGGCCGAGCCCTCCAACATGAGAGGCAGGTGCTTCATGGCCACTTCATCATTGCCGCCGCCAATCTGGACGGCCACTCGGTAGTCCTCAAGCCAAGTATCGGGCTTGGACTCGCCAGTGAACTTACTGACTCCAGTCGCCAACCTGAAGTTGGGAGGAATCACAGCGGCCCTGATGGCTCTGCTAAAGCACTCTGGCCCCAAAACATGTACTCTGCTGCTGGTCGGTGCATCTCTGTCGTGACCTTCTCGGTGAGCTCTGTTCCTGTCGACCAAACCTTGAACGAGAATCGATCTCGCATCAAAGCCTGCCCCCCTGGGGTCGACTGGAATCCTTTGCCCAACACCATGAGGGCGCCTGTCATCCTGCTGGCGTGGCACATACGACCCGCTCCTCGGGGGAGGGGTGGGCACTCGACGTCGACTGTCATGATCGACTCGGTGATCATACTGCTCATGGTTCCCATACTGATTACGCCGGTCTACACGTCCCTCACGCCTCGGGGGCGATATTGGGCTATGAGCCGACTGGACTATGTCCACGGCAACGGTTCTGCTATGAATCCTGTTCCGCGACTGGGAAACAGCGGAATTCTGGTCTCCTACTGCACGGAGTAACGCTCTGATCTACAGCAAGCCTCTGCCAGAATCCGACTGGGAAGGCTGAATCGACTCTGCTATACGGGTTGCAGCTGCTAAATTCTGAATCGGAGTTCGATATACCTGCGGGGGCGGGAAGAGCTGACATCGACTGGATTCGGGAACCCGTTGTCGTGCACGCTCGTCGAGTGCTCGCTGGAGGTTCTCCAGTCGAGTGCGCTCGGCCAAGTTTGCCAGGCGCACATCTTCCAAGGCGCGAGCCTCAGGGGTTTCTCCAATGATAGGAGTGTGCAGTGCATCCATGTTCCGGCAGCTAAGTTCTTCTCTCTGCAGCGATGTGAGAGGCTCGGGAAGATACTCCTCATGGGAACGCGACGGGTCGCCTCCACCCGCACCTCCGTCGGTGCGGCGAAAGCCGGGAGGACTGGGCGGTCCATCGACCATCAGAACCTCCGCCGCCGGATCGCTGCTGTCGCACTCGGATGCGGTCTCTGCGGAGCCAGTCAAACAGGCCATAGAGGGATTCATCGGGCTTGATCGCCGCGACTTGAGGGGTGGCCGACTGGCGTGCCATCGCGTGTCTCACCCACCGCTGAAGTCTCAACCGACCGGAGCGCTTGCGCCGGCGGGAAACAGGAAGGGAGGACAACACAGGAGCCGACCGGTAGGGGGTCGACGGTTGCCGCTGGAGAACGCCGCGGACGCACGCGCTAAAGTGCGTTGCCACGCGAACATGGAGTGCGTCCACGTCGAGCGGAGCCTCCTGAAGCCGAGCAGAGTCGTCGGCGATGAACGTGAGTGCGCCGAGACGGATCTCGCGGCCCTCCACCAAAACTCCGCCAAAAACCATGATGATTCGGGTCGGAAAAGATCGCAACTCCTCCAACAAAACGCTAAAACACCTGCCCCACGGTGGGTGCCAACTGTCGTGGTTCTAAGTCTGACAGTAGTGTAGGGGGTATGTATGGAGAGGCGAGGTCTTAGCTATGGAGAAGTTGTAAGCACACAGGATTTACGAGTTCAGGCCCTTCACGGAGGAAGTAATAGCCCTACGTCTTGGAGCCCGGAGGCGGTCGACTGGATTATGTGTGTATGAATTACAGGGGTACGAACCCTTGTCCCTAAGGAGGGGGGTGGCTTATATAGAGTTCGCCAGACCCCTCCCGCCCTCAGTTACAAGGGGTTTAAATACATTAATGTCGGGTGTTACTGATAACGCCCCTAGTAAAGTGCTATGATGACCATAAAAGCTACTTAATAACCGACCGTTAGCATGTAGAATACCCTTAAGTCTCCTGACCGTCGAGTGGTTGCTTCTTGGTCGAGTGATTGCTTCTTGGTCGAGTATCTTCGAGTCCGTCGAGTGGAACACCTCCAAGTCGATTGAAAGGTGATTTCTTCTGGAGATGTCCTTGGGTAGGTCAGTTTGGACAGGTCCATGACCCTACCCTAGGTACATAGCTTCATCATCGGGGACACAAGAGACTCTTTCACTACAAGAAATATGTCAACTAGTGACCTTCTGTCAGTGACCCTGGAAGAATTGGTCATAGATCTATGACCATTTGAGACCAATTGGTCAAAAGCTGTTCGGGGGCTCCAAACCTAAACCATTGCGACCATTTTGAACAGTAAGGTCGTAATTTCCTTACACGAAATGGTCATAAAGCACACAGCACTAGTCCGCTGCCTTATTTCTAGCTGATCATGACCAATATAAATGGTCATAACCATGTAAATTGTGGTGGATTGGTATGACTTGGCACCACCTCATCAGTTTTGCCTATGTGTCATGCCCATGTGTCAATTTTTGCCCTAGGTTGTGAAGCAACCTATATTTCTGTCATTCCCAAAATTCCCAAAAAAACCTTATAAATTCTTTGGGTCATACCTTCAACAAATATGTAAAAATCCTTCCTTGCCTAGTTCAAAACTAATTCAACAATATTCATTTTCCTATTCTGTTCACAACAACACTTTATGAAGGAAGTGCTATTTATATATTCTTGATTGCCCTCGGAATTTTTGGGCACTCTTTCCTATACAAATCATTACCGCATGACAAAATTCAGCTCCATTTGCCTAGCAAATCTTCCTCGGCAAATTTCCAAAGTTTTTGTCCACCTAGAAGCATTGTGAAGGAAGTACCTTTTTTATATATTGAAATGACATGAAATTTATACGGTTCCTTCATATGCCCAAATTATCACCCTCCTCCAAATTGCAGCTCAGTCAAATCATAAATGTGAGCCAGGTTCAATTTATATTTTATGGCCAACTTGGCACGTTGCAAAGCAAGTGTTATCTAGACCCCTCCTATTACCCTCAAACTTTTTGGGCACTCTTCCATACCCAAATCATTGCCACATGATAATATTCAGCTCAATTTTCCTAGTAAATCTTCCTCAAGAAATTTCCAAAGTTTCTACCTCGAGAGAAGCTTTGTGAAGTAAGTACTCTCTAGGCTTACCCAAATGATCTGAAAATTTACCAGCGCATTACCATACCTATGTAACTTACCTACACCAATTTTGACCTCATTTCATTCATCCAATCTCTCTCACTATTTTTCCCATGTTTCTGTCCATAGAAGAGCATTGTGAAGGAAGCACTACTTTGGCATGTCCAAATGGTATCAATTTTCTACAATGCTTTCCTATGCCCAAATAACCATCCTCCACCAAATTTCAGCTCAATCCATTCATTATTTTGAGCCCAGCTTCAACATTTATATTTTTGTCCAGCGTGGAGCTAAAAATTTGTGAAGAAATTCTCCTTAGTAGATGATCATCCTCAGCCAAAACTCACGCCCATTGTCCATGTGCATTTCCGGTACCGCTAATCAAACACTTGGCTGCTAATTCATCTTTGAGCATAGGTCAGTCTCCTCATGAGATTCTTCTTTTGTAATTTTCTTCCTAGCACCTACCGGGGGAGTGCCCAACCCACTAGACATGCCTAAGCCTCCCAGAACGCATGTCAACGCCAAGGTCACGCGGTGACCACGTGGCAGGCATGCGAGTTTACGCGCTTTGGAGTTGGGGCCCTGGGACACATCCAAACCTCGATGTATCGCCACAAAACCATGTATTTATTATTAAATAGATACTTATGTAACTAGAAATGATTTTTGGAAAAAATAAAGAGCAAACAATAAGGTAGGTGTAGTTCAAAATTGACCCACTTCCTACTGAATCGACAGAAATTTGTCTTTTTCAAAAGTGGTGGATCAAAACTTTTGACACCAAACCATTTTGTCAGTTATGAATTAAATATGGCCTAATATTTTATAAAAATGATTTGGTCGAAATTTGCAACAAATATATGGTAGCTCCTTCACAAAAAAACTCATTTTAGGCATTCAAAAAATGGAAAATGAATTTTCCGTGCAAAGAAAATGAAAACTCCCTTAGGCAACATTGTTTGGAATTCCAAGATGCACCCTTGTGAACAATATGAGATCATTTGAACAAACTATGATATGAATGTGGCCATAAGTTTGATCATTTGGCTTGAAAGCCCTGAATCTTCATGCATGATAGCTCATTTCTGAGAACACTTTTTTAAAATTATTGCCGTATTACAAGTTTGTTATTTTTCCTGGAAACTTGGTCACATATAATGACACAATGCGAAGGTTTCCCAATTTTTTGATTTTTTTGAATTTTTTATGCCCGTTTGGAAATGCGGTGAAAACGGCGAGTTTGACCATTCCTAGCTATTAGTTGAATCTTGGAATTTTCTTGGAGTTTCTCAGATTAAATAGATACTTATGTACCTATAAATGTTTTTTGGAAAAAAATAAAGAGCAAACTACGAGGCAGCTACAGTTCAAATTTGACCCGCTTCCTACTGAATCGGCGGGAATTTGTCTTTTTCACGAGAGGTGGATCAAAACTTTTGACACCCAACCATTTGGTCAATTGTGCATTAAATATGGCCTAGTATTTTAGAAAAATTATTTGGTCCAAATTTTCAACAATTATTTGGGAGCTCCTTCACAAAAAAACCTCCTTTTGGGCACTCGAAAAATGGAAAATGGTTTTTTCGTCCAAAGAAAATGAAAACTTCCTTAGGCAACATTGTTTGCCATTCCAATATGCACCTTTGTGCACAAAATGAGATCATTTGAACAAACTATGCCATGAATGTGGCCATAAGATTGATCATTTGGCTTGAAAGCCATTGATCTCCACAAGTGATAGCTCGTTTTTGAGAACACTTTTTTAAAATAATTGACGTATTACAAGTTTGTTATTTTTCCTGGGAACTTGGCCACATATAATGACACAATGCGAAGGTTTCCCAATTTTTTTGAATTTTTTTGAATTTTTTATGCCCGTTTCAAAATGCGGTCCAAACGGCGGGAATGACCGTTCCTAGCTAGTGGTTGAATCTTGGAATTTTTTTTGGTGTTTCTCTGATTAAATAGATACTTATGTACCTAGAAATGATTTTTGGAAAAAATAAAGAGCAAACTACGAGGTAGCTACAGTTCAAATTTGACCCGCTTCCAACTAAATCGGCAGGAATTTGTCTTTTTCACGAGAGGTGGATCAAAACTTTTTACACCCAACCATTTGGTCAATTGTCCATTAAATATGGCCTAGTATTTTAGAAAAATGATTTGGTCCAATTTTACAACAATTATTTGGTAGGTCCTTCACAAAAAAACTCCTTTTGGGCACTCGAAAAATGGAAAATGGTTTTTTCGTCCAAAGAAAATGAAAAATTCCTTAGGCAACATTGTTTGCCATTCCAAGATGCATCCTTGTAGATGTATAATCACACAATGCGAAGGTTTTTCATTTTTTTGTGAATTTCCTATGCCGATTTCAAAATGTGATCAAATTTGCCTGCATGACCCTTCTTAGTTAGGTGGTTAATAATGCAAAACTATTGGTTTGTCTATGTGAAATAGCTACTTTTGTATCTAAAAATGATTTTTTTATAAAATAAATAGCAAACTATAAGATACCTGTAGTTCAAATTTGACTCATTTCTTGCCGAATTGGCTGTTTCTCAAAATACCAAGAAAGATCGGAAATGCAATCAAATTGATGGTCATCGATGAAAGGTGGTCTAACTTAAGTGAAAATTTTAGTGATGCCATTTTGCAAAATATTTTTTTAGCTGCCTCACAAACCTCCCTTGTTTTTAACACTAAGAAGAGTAATTTTTAATAGCTCATTTTCGAACCAATCAGGACGCAGCACACAGATCACCCCACTATATTTGATCTGAGCCGTCCGCCTCCTACTGATCCAGCATCTCTCCCTTCCTCCCTCGACCCCGTCCTTCCCGAGAAACCCTAGGTCAAGCGCTGCCATCTCCCTCTCCCCGATCCAGACCCCTCCCGTGCCGCCCCTCTCCCCGATCCAGATCCGTCCTCCTCTGATGCCCTCCCCTCCGCTCCATCCTCCCCTTGGACAAGATCCGGCACGCAAGTCCCACACATCGACCACGCCCTCCCACCCACACATCGTCGCCACCACCCACCGTCCCGTCTGACCTCGCCGCCGCCACCTGCCGCCCCTCCCTCTCCTACTCCCATCAGAAGAGAAGAGGGATCTCACGCCCATCCATGGCCACCCCCGCGCCGGCGGGGATGGGGTACTCGCATGCGAGCTTCTACAGCTCACTGGGGTCTTCGTGCTGTCCGTGCCGGGGCTCTGGTCGCTCATCAAGCCCATTGCTCCGTCGCGTCCTCGCCTACCCGGCCCTCCGCACCGCAGTGATCTCCGGCCCGGCCGTGACCCTCGACATGCCCGCGGCCGCGGGCCCCCAGCCACCGTCGCCGTTGTTGTCCAGGTAGGCCCTTCCCCTCCTTCCTCGCCCAGATCCACCCACTCCTCCTCACCTTATCCTCCTATCCGTCCCTTTGCTGCAGGTCATCATGGCGTGGAGATGGCGATGATGGCAGGAGGGCGCCGACCTTGCCCTGCTCGAGATGGATGAGGGTTGCGCCTACCTTCGGCCCTGCTCTGATCGAGGAGGAGGGGCAGGAGGAGAGGTTTCGTTCCATCGAGGTAGGCGCCGTCCGTTCCTTGTTCCCCCATCCCTCGCCCGGTTCTTGTTCTTCTATACTCGTCGATGTGATGAGTCCCGTTCGATGACTGCTCTTGATTTGTGCAATAGGAGGCTTTGTGCGGTTCTGTTGGCAGGTTTTCCTAATTCTAGATCTAGTTTTCGCATGGTAAACGACACGTGATTGGAACTAGGATGCAGTAAAATACTTTGCATCTAAATGCACAAGATTCAACAAGATTTAACTTACTTTTCTAGTTAATTAAATGGACATCTTGGATTAGTTAGAAAATCATGAATTATTTGCAGAAATCCATAGAAGTATTGTACTCCAGTATGCATTACTTACATAAACTTGCTTGCAAGCTTATTTTCTGACTTGTATATTCTGAAACTGAAAAAGCTTAGTTAACTTATGTTAAGTTTCAGTAATATTCAGTGGAGTATTTACTGTAAATTTTGCACATCACATTAATTTCACTTGCTGTTAACTGTTGTAGCATTAGGAGTAGTTTTACTACAGTACTGCTTGAACAGGGTGAATGGAGGGTGAGGAAGTTTTACTGCAGAGTAGGATTGCACAGGGAGTAGTTAGGAGTAGTAGATGTTGATGATCATAGTCAGGAGTAGTTTTGCCTTTGGTGATCATCCAAAAATGTGATGTACTATTGTACTTTGAGTGAAACTGGAATGGTGCGATCCTGCACAACATACTTTGAGTGAATGTTGAGTACTGTATGCACTTGTGTAGTAGATGTTGAGTAATGTATGCACTTGTGTAGTAGATATTTTATTCTGCGGAGGAATGAACGGTCGCGCCATTTTTGGCGTCGGGCCAGTTTCCATTTGAGTTGAGAAGGATGGTGATGTAATCTGGTAGGAAGGTTGTCATTTTCATGTCCTGTGGAGGGCCATGTGGCACTGATGTGATACATATACATGCTGACATTTCTTTCTTTGGTTGTTTCTATGAATAAAAATAGCCCGACATTCATTCTTTCTGCCCCATTTGTGCTCTGCTCACTCATGCTGCGGTCTGTGTCTTATTTTTTGTCTCTTATTTTTGTGACCTTGAAGATCAGCTTGTTGCTATACCTCGCAGAGTGCTGGTGTGTGCTGATTTTGTTTTCTTGACATAAGTGCCAGCATTTTTTCCTTGGGAACAAAATGCGCCATTTTCTCCAATGTTACAGATACAATTGCTACTTACTGAACTGCTTTGCACATTGCTGAAGTCTCTTTGGTTCAGGGATTTTTCTTAAATTGTCATATCGCAATTGTTCGGTTTGCTACGCAAATCAGTCGCAATGCCTGCTGAAGCTGAATTTCAACCAGCCACGGGATGAATTCTACACGATTGAAAATGTTTGTTTTCCCAAAAAGAATATTCATATTAGTACATACAGTACTCCCCATGTACCGAAATACTTGTAGTTGGGGGAACTTGTACTAATTTCCCCCAACTACAAGTATTTGGATATAGAGGGAGTAGAATTTTTTTGCTCAGCTTTTGGCCAAGAGTTGCGGCAACCAAACTTGCAATGATTTGTGGCTAAACAACCACCGACTGGCCCTTAATTGGCACCCTTTATTATGCTTTCATTCTGATTTGTACATCATCCTGGATGGTCTGCCCAAACGATGCTCATAGCATTTCTATTAGCCTGCGTTACAAATCATTTTTTTATTTAAAGAACAACCAAGTGGCACAGTGGTTCTACTTCTCATAAATTGACAGAAAGGTTCTAGCATGTTTTCATTTACAAGTAAAACTCGAGCTTCTTTTAGTTGAGTGAATATGTTTCAGATATGGAACGTTTTACAGTGCACTTCTTTCCTTCTAAATGTGAATTCATGTACATCATCAAGCATTTCACATTTGCTGTAGCACTATGTAATGGTGTACTTCTTTTAGAAATTCTGCTCCTTACATTTATAAATTCTACATATGGTTTCTCATCACTTGGTGTATATATAGCACGTTTTGGGCAACGAATTATTCAGCGTTCTATGTTAAAGCTTTCAACCTTGAAATCAAATATTTGTTTGGGCATGTGCTATATGTACCATTTTAGAAGTAGTCCACATATTTCTGTCCTGCTATAGTCTTTTTTAAACTTCTTATGAGATTGAAGTATTCGTTTTGATTTCTGGTTTGCTGATTGTTGTAGACAGATGTATGAAACCTCTTAACTGTGGACGACAACTACTTGAGAAGGACCATCATCACCCATCAAGTACGCCATTAACGTAATTCACCAGTCCCTCCAGCACCAACTATCTATTTTCTTTAGTATGCTTAGGTTTTTCATGCTGTTGTGGTAGCCCCATTGCTGTTGCGTTGAATCTCATGCCAGCGCTGGTGCGCCTGTGGCTTGATGTGTTGTGATCTTTATCTGTGTAGTTTTTGTTTGATGATATGCTTAGATTATGATCATAAGCATGGTGGTTTGATGATGCTGAGGCCAGCTATTAAACAATGATATAGTTGCTGGAACTGAGCTTAATATTCATGTGTGTATGTGTGTGTGTGTCGAGTAAACTTGTGGTTTGTGCTTCTCCTTGGTAACGTGATGATACAAAGAATGTCCTTTACTCCTTTTTTGAATGGAATGTTCATAATATATTGGCTCCAGTTTTTCTAATTTTTATCAGCTGATTCATGTAACAGGGCGTCCGTGGAAGGCCCAGTCCTGACTCTCCAGTGAGTCCGGCATTTGATCACTATTGAAGGAGCTACATGTAGTAGAAGAAAACACTTATAGAGCTTGTAACTGATTCCCATAGTTGTAGAGCTTGTATTACGTGTAACTTTTAGAACTTGTAAATGCTACAACTTGTAGGACATGTCATTTGTAGAGCTTGTAAATAAGCTTGTATATGCTACAGCTTGTAGGACGTGTCATTTGTAGAGCTTGTATTGAATATGGCTATTGTTATTTGAAGTATCATGTGTGTTTTTTGCTTGCCAATTTAACTACTGGTTATTTTCTTATTGTCAAATTGAAATATGAAGAATCTGGGCCTAATATCTAGGACTCACTTATCAGAACCTGACAAGTGGGACCTGTTTGACTAGTGGACCCATTTTATAAAAAAAACTAAAACTGTTGGTACAAAAAGGCCATGACCCATGAAATAAAAAGGCTGAATTGTTGGCCCATGAAGTATGACCAAAAATTGAGAGGAAAAAATATATAGAAAGGCTGAATTAATGGGCTCGGCCCATATAAACACCCAATTGGACCGGGCTGATTCTTGTGCCACATCAGATTGCCATGTCGGATGCCTACATGGCCTGGGGAGGCTGCTAGTGACCAAAACAAAATAGTAGGCATATTTTGGTCATAAACGTCCATGACCTTCTCACAGAGAAGGTCGTTAATTTCAGTTTATGACCGCCAGCTTTTGACCTTCTGTTTTTGGTCAAAAAAAGGTCGCAAATGAAAAACAATGACCTTTCAGTGACCAATAGTCAAGGTCACAAGTTGACATATTTCTTGTAGTGTTTGTTATTTGGTTGCAGGGTTGCTTGAGAGAGACCGTCTTCATCTTATGCCTCCCACGGATTGATAAACCTTAGGTCATCCACTTGAGGGAAATTTGCTACTGTCCTACAAACCTCTGCACTTGGAGGCCCAACAACTTCTACAAGAAGAAGGTTGTGTAGTAGACATCACCAATTTCGGGAGCCGTTGCCCGAAAGGGATTGACAACCCCTTTAATACGTCGGGTTGCGAGTATTTGCTATTTGTGCAGGTGCCGTTCATGTAGTGTTGTGGTTCTCCTACTGGTTCGATAACCTTGGTCTCATCACTGGGGGAAATACCTACCGTTGTTGTGCTGCATCATCCCTTCCTCTTTGGGGAAATACCGACGTAGTTCAAGCAAACATCAGCCTTCGAGGTGGATGGGTGAGCTGCCGCACCGGATTTCTTCTTGGGCGCCATGGATGATGGAGTCCTTGATGAGGAAGATGTTGATGAAGATGACACACTGCTTATACCTCGGGTTTCATGCACGCGCCTCCACTACAAAAAAAGACACTTCCGTGATGACACGTGTTTGTCACAATAGGTCACGTTTTGTGTCATGCATGTACATCCATGACAAATTTATGACAGAATCAAGATAGTCATACATGTGCTGTCCTAGAAGTGTTCCATGACATTACCAAAATTACCATCATGGAAGTGTCCACTTCCATGACGATAAATCACGCGTCATGGAAGTGCTTTCATCAAGGGTGATCGACACCTAGCATCCACCATGACGGGTCGCCGTTAAGCTATCGGGTCTGGTTTTGGATCCGATAACCCATTAACAGCCTGGACCAATGAGGATTTTCCATGTGTAAAATTGTCATTGGCCGGAGGAAACACGTGTTGGCTCACCGTTGGGACAGATGTCATCCATTCATTGGACAAGAGGCGCCTATGATAGCTTGACACGTGGCACGACCCAAAAGTGGCCCATAAAGATTCAATGGGCCGGCCCAACTAAGGGCCCACGAGATTTCGCCGACCATAATGGGCCAGCCCAACTAAAGGCCCACGAGATTTCGCCAACCATAATGGGTCGGCCCAGCTAAAGGCCCATGAGATTTCGCCGACCATAATGGGCTGGCCCAGCTAAAGGCCCACAAGATTTTGAGGACACTAATGGGCCGACCCGTTAACAGGCTGCCATGTTTTGGGCCAAATGCCGGCCCATAATTGATCTGGTCCATTAACAGCATGGCACGTTCTGGGCCCAATAAGGCCCATATGAGATCCGGCCCGTTAAAAGCCTACCAAGTTCTGGGCCAAATTATGGCCCTGATCAGATCCGACCCTTTAAGTGGCTTTGGGCTAAATTATGGCCCATATCAGATTCAACCCATCAACTGGACGCTATGCTTTTGGGCCCACTTGCTAAAGGCCCATTTAGTAATTCGGCCTGATATTAGTTTCAGCCTGTTAAAGGCTTGTTTAACATTTCAGCCCTATATTTTTTCCGGCCTGTTAAAAGCCCGTCATATAGTTGGGCCTAACTACGGCCCGGTTTGCATCTGGCCTACTCACCGCCGATAATCTGATTGGGCCAAACAAGGACCGAGACAATTTTGGCCTGTTAACGGCCCGTGATGTGATTGGCACAATCATGGGCCAGGGTCTATTTTGGCCTGCTGCCGGCCCGTGAGTTGTTCGGCACGTTTCAGGCCCAACCTACTTTTCAGCCTCCTAAAAGCCCATTGAGTTTTCTTGCGGAAAATAGGGCCGGCGGTTTACTCGGCCTATTAGAGGCCCAATTCTACTAGTGGGCCAGTTTACATTTAGGCATGTTAACGGACCGATTATGTAGTGATTTGCATGATGGCCTGATTATGTACCATAATTTTATGGTTTGGCCGGTTTACTGCGAAGACAATATATAAATACAGTAAAATAACTGTAGCATCATGAATAAGAAAAAACCTAGACTATACAATAAAGAAATTACAACATATTACATCCACTAGGCATCAAAGTTCGCCACTATGATAATAAAGCATAAGCAGACAGCAGATTACATACACTGTGCATCAAAGATCGCCACCACTGCAAATAATCACGCCGACAATAATATACAAAGCTGACAGCACTTCAATAGAGTTCAAGAAAGGTTATCCCTGCTCGGGAGCTGCAGCGCAAGCAGCTGAGCAAGCTGATGAAACTGCGCTTGTTTGACACTTATATCCTCCTCACTCTGAAAGATAAACAAGCAGACAGATGACAGGTTTTGCACATATAAGTATCAATGCTGACAATTCATCACATTTCTTACTAACGAATAAAGTGAGAAAGTTTAAAATAGCATTAACACAGTATGGTATTGTTCAGGTTAAGACATGGCAGGAAATGACATTGTGAAGGAGTTGGTAGCTTCACAAAACCACTAGATTACAGATCAAGAACTCATAAGTATCAATGGTTATTGTGCTGTCAATTTATCCCATTTCAGATTGGCAAATAAAGACATGGTTTAAATAATAGTAGAATGATATGACATTGTTCATAGTTAAGACGTTGCAGAATATGACATTTTGTTGTAGTGGGTAGGTTCACCACACCACTGGATTACGGATCAAGAACAGAAGCATACATCCAGTGCAAAATAAGATCACTTGCTCTGTATAGTTTAATTTGCAAGGTATGAATAAGGAACTTGGTTGTACAACTGAAAACTTAAATGGAGAAGGACAAACTTTTGTTTATGAACTACATAATAAAATTTAAACATGCAATTTGATGCAAACACCAAAAATAAATAGCTGTTGCAGTCATGCCTAACCAAATATACACAACAAAGTTTGAAGGCTTGAGAAGGACAAACTTACATTATTGGTGAAGACAGGCTCTATAAAGCCCTTGTCCATGCTGATGGGGGGGGGGGCAATTCAAGAAGTTTACCACAGAATCTTCTTCATAAGCATTGCCTTTATTCTGCATTTTGTTAAGAGTAAATATAGATGTGATAATATAATAAAAAATGGAGAATATTTAAGATAAGATGAAGAGTGATGCTACATGACCAAGTAGCTATAAATGTACGTACAGAGATACATGCAAAAGGTATAGCCAAGAGCAATGCAGAGCTAAACTTCTTCAGGACCATCGGTGTTATCCAACCTTATGGTAAGGGTAAATATAGATCTGATGCGTAGAAAATGGAGGGCAAAGGAAAATAAGGTACAGAGTGATGGTACATGAACAACTACCTGTCAATATAAGTACACTGATAAAAGGACAACATGTACTTACAAGAACAATGCAGAGCTAAAAAAATTCATTGGCATTGGATATATTCTACACTAATGTAACCATTCATATAGATCAGATAATTTGGAGCGAACAATTGATAAGCAAGCTATCATGCATACTTCTGTCACATAATGAACAAGGTATGAATGAAAGTACAGTGATACAAGACAACATGTACTAACAAGAGCAAAGCAGCGGACAACATATTTGTGATATCCCGTCGTTCTTTTAAAACCGGAATTCTTCTTCAACTGATTTCCTGCAAAAAAGATGAGTAAGGCACATGCGAAAAAGTAGAAGTTCAATTTGTCATGTGATATCATAGACAGTACCTCATCCTGGGAACAATACTAGTGCATAACAAGGTTTTTGCATTCAATGTCTTCTAAATTTAGCACAAGAGACTTCACCAGAAATTCGTTTATAGACTTGCCATCAAAGTGTGATTTCCTCAGGTAACACCAATACTGCTGCAATGCTTCCTTGAAAAGTGCAAGCAAACTTTGCTCATCATGACTATCCAGATTGACCCTCGCCTACTTAAAACAATGTAATGTAAATCATTGATGTGTTCAATCAGCAGAAAACAGGAAAATAATTACCATGAATAATAGCACTTACACGTAAGTGGGACAGGAAGATGTGAAAATGGTGTTTGTCTTCACTATAATCTTCCCATGATGGGAATATATGCACGTAGTCCCTAAGAACATTGAAAGCATTGTCTTTAAAACTGGGAATAACTGGAATGGGGTTCCAATATGCAGGAATTGGCCGTCTCTGCAGTTGGGATAGGTCTTCGGTCGGTGGACTTGCTGTCCTTTTGCTGGAGTGGGATTTTTCTGTGGTACGGCTGGTGCTATGACAACTGAAATCAGCATACCTTTAGCTGGAGTGCAAGTCCTGTGTGGTGGGGCTAGTGGTGTGGCCAGTGAAGTATGGGTACAGTCTGCTGGAGTCGGTCCTATGTTTTGTGTCACTGGTTGTACAGCCAATATAAGTGGGGTGTTGCATGATTTCTCCGGCACCACCACGTTTTTCAAGGACTTTGCTAGTGCTCCTTCAGGTTCGGCAATCACCCTCTTCCTTTTTGATGTCTGATGTACAAGAACATCATTTGAGTGGAAAAACATGGTATGATGACAGATGGAATATGTATTGATAATAGATGGGCATGGCATCTTGACATATATGATGAGTAAACTAAGCACATGGCGGTGCAACAAAGTAGAAGAAATCCAAGACACCATATGCAAGATACGCGCAATCAATAAAACCTTGCCAAATTAGAACAGGCACCTTGATGAGTGAACAGGACAAGCCATCTACCTTTAACTCCTTGAGGTTAGAATAGTCATTAGGATCATGTTCTGAACAAGAATCTATAGGTGGGAGCGTATGAGTCTCATTGCATCCAGAATGGCACTCAGTGCCTTGGTGCCAATTTTGTAAGTCATTGCAGTGTTCCACAATATTCTTCTGATGCGCAGATTGTGATATTCACTATAATTACGTATAATATCTGAGAACCATGAAAACATAAATAGTAGTGAGATTATCTTTGTAACATAGAGGATATTCGAATATAGGGGTGCCCCTGTAAACCCTTGTGTGCTATCACTGGATTCTGATGAGAGAGCTCATCTGTGATGTAATATGGTGCGTGCATTAATATAATCTGGCACAAGTACACAAAAAAATAGGTTCCAGAAGTAAGGATATGTGACGCCCCGAGACCGATGCGCCAGGTGTCTTCCAGTTATTCATTGTTGTTGCCTTGTCATTTGCTTGAGTGTCATTCATTTCATATCATGTCATCTTGTGCATCGCATTTGCATACATGTCTGTCTCATGCATCCGAGCATTTTCCCCGTTGTCCATTTTGCAATCCGGCGCCCCTATGTCATCCGGTGTCCCCTTTTGCATCTTTTCGTGTGCGGGTGTTAAACGTTCTCGGATTGGAGCGAGACTTGCCAAGCAGCCTTGGTTCACTACCGGTAGACCGGCTGTCAAGTTTCGTGCCATTTGGACTTCGTTTGATACTCCAACGGTTAACCGAGGGACCGTAAAGGCCTCGTGTGTGTTGCAGCCCAACACCCCTCCTAAGTGGCCCAAAACCCACCTAAACCCCCTCCATCATCTCGGTCGTTCGATCATGATCACGTGGCCGAAAACCGCACCTCATTTGGAGTCTCCTAGCTCCCTCTACCTATAAATATGTGCCCTTCCCGTCCATTTCGCGGTCCAAAACCCTAGATCCTTCCCACTCCACCGCCGGACATGTCCGCGCCCGCTGGACGAAATCCCGCTGCCACCTCACTCCGTCCAATCAGGAGATGCCACGTTAGCGCCGTCGCCCCCTCCTCCAATCCCACTTCGCCACCTCACCCCGTCGGCCCTCTCTCTCTCCTCGCGGCCCGCCGAGGCCCGCGTGCCGCCGCCGCCCGCCCGTGGCCTCTCCGCGCGCCCCGCCGCCGTCCTTTACCGCCGCTCGCCGTCCTTCGCCATCGCCGGCCACCGCCGCGCCGCCGCCTCCATCATCACCCGCGCATCGCCGCCGTGAGCCGCCGCGCCATGCTCCGCCCATCACTGGCCAACCTCCCGCCGAATCCGCGCCGCTCCTCGCCGACGTTCAAGCTCGCCGGAGCTTGCCCTCACCGGAGTTCCATACCTTGTCGGAGACGGAGATGGACCAGATCCACCAGTTCGTCCAACCAAACGACGCCCTCCATCCTGGATCTCGTCGTCCCGCACCGCTCCATCCCCTTGAACTTCTCAGAGGGGTATAATTTCGACTAAGTCCCCAGATCTGCATATTTTCATGCCATATTCATCGTATCATAACTTTGCATCCGTGGCTCCGTTTTGGGCATGTAGCATATCAAATTGTTCGTCTCGATGTGTACTTCTTTTCATTCCATTACACCATGTTCATTTGAGTTCATCTTGATGCCCTAAATGCTGTTGCAAGAGTGCTATCTAATGATTAGTTTCAGATTCTTATGAGAGATTGGACATTTGTCATTTTTGCCATGTTTAATGTGTGCCTCCAATGAACTTGAGCCCTACATGTGTTTTGTAGTATGCCATGCCATCTTTACAGGGGTGTATGCCATGTATTTTTGTGATCTTTGTGGTGACTAGCACAAGCATGCAAACTAGCTCTCGTGATGTTGCTGATTCCAGGGACTTAGAAATCTTCTAAGTCATTTTCCTGATTATATTTTTATGCCATGTATTCTTGTTGCTACAGAGTGATCCATGCCTCTTTTGAGCATGTTCAGTTAGGATGTTTAGGATATATTGTTATGCTCTATCCATCCATGTCTTTATTTGCAATTATGGAGTCCCCTAGCATGACTCAATCATGCTCTACTTTTGCTATAAAATGTTACTGGCAGATTGTTTACATGTAAGCAATTTTGCCGAGGTTGTTGTAGTTTATCCTTGCATGCTATGAGGTTGTTCTTGCCATGTTTAGCTTCTATACCATGTCTACTTGCTGGGTGTATGCTTAGCTTGTCATGCAATGCCTTATGGTGAGTGCATTGAGCTCGTAACATGCCTACGTAAATCTGTTTTGCCATGTTCCAGTTTTCTGCTAATTCTGAATCTGCTAACGAAACTTGCTATGTTTACATGGTTGTCATTGTATTTTCTGATCCCTTTTGGCTTATGGTCAGTAAGGTACTTTTGTTATATGCTTTGGGTAGCTTCATGCCATGCCTTGCTTTGCCATGATATGTTCCTGTAGCATGTTGTTATCTTGCTCTAAACATTGCTTCCTGATGTTAATCCTGACATGTTGTTATCTTTTGCACTTTTGCCATGCTTGTTTGAACCTGCTATTGTGTGATTTAACCTTAGCTCAGTGTTCATCCTTTGTCAAGCATCTTGAGTAGATACTGCCATGTGCTTCGTTGTTATGTTAGAGTGCAGTAGCTTATTTTCTTGTTGCATTCTAGATGGCATCGTGCTGTTAATCGCAGCTTTGTGCCATTATTGTTTTGCTTGCCATTTCCAAACCGTGCATCCGTTTCTGGTGATCTTTATATCGATTTCGACCGAAATCAACTCATCTTTCCAGTGACACTCTTGGTTTGCCAAGTTGAGGCCTAGTTCAATCTTTTCCTTCCGGAGCTCGCATATGCATTGCATTTCACTTCCTGCATATCATGCCATGTTTTGCATCATGTTGCTTGCGCATTGCACCGTGGTTGATTGTTGTTTCCTTTGATTGTGTTCTTGCCTTGGATAGAGCCGGGAGTCGAGTTCGTGTTTGTGGAACCCATTGAGTACGTTTTACAAGTATCAAGCTTTCGTCTTCTCGAAGATCTTTGCAGGCAAGATGACCATACCCTTGAAATCACTTCTATCTTTGCTTGCTAGTTGCTCGCTCTTTTGCTATGCCTATGTCGCGATACCTACCGCTTTCTATATCATGCCTCCCATATTGCCATGTCAAGCCTCTAACCCACCTTGTCCTAGCAAACCGTTGTTTGGCTATGTTACCGCTTTGCTCAGCCCCTCTTATAGCGTTGCTAGTTGCAGGTGAAGATTGGAGTTGTTCCTTGTTGGAACATGTTTATCGTTGGGATATCACAATATCTCTTATTTAATTAATGCATCTATATACTTGGTAAAGGGTGGAAGGCTCAGCCTTATGCCTGGTGTTTTGTTCCACTCTTGTCGCCCTAGTTTCCGTCATACCGGTGTTATGTTCCTTGAGTTTGCATTCCTTACACAGTTGGGTTATAATGGGAACCCGTTGACCGTTCGCTTTGAATAAACCTCCTGCAGCAAGGCCCAACATTGGTTTTACCATTTTCCACCTAGCCTTTTCTTTCCCTTGGGTTCTGCAGACTCAAGGGTCATCTTTATTTTAAGCCCCCCCAGGCCAGTGCTCCTCTGAGTGTTGGTCCAAACTAGAGCCCCTTGCAGCGCCACCTCGGGGAAACTCGAGGGTTGGCTTTAGTTGTACAGATTGCTTATCCGGTGTGCCCTGAGAACGAGATATGTGCAGCTCCTATCGGGATCTGTCGGCACATTCGGGTGGCTTTGCTGGACTTGTTTTAGCATTGTCGAAATGTCTTGTACCTGGATTCCGAGTCTGATCGGGTCTTCCTGGGAGATGGAATATCCTTCGTTGACCGTGAGAGCTTGTGATGGGCTAAGCTGGGACACCCCTACAGGGTTTTGAACTTCCGAAAGTCGTGCCCGCGGTTATGGGCAGATGGGAATTTGTTAATGTCCGGTTGTAGAGAACTTGACACTTAACTTAATTAAAAATGCATCAACCGCGTGTGTAGCCATGATGGTCTCTTCTCGGTGGAGTCCGGGAAGTGAACACGGTGTTGGAGTTATGCTTGAACGTAAGTAGTTTCAGGATCACTTCTTGATCACTTCTAGTTCATGAACGTGCTTTGCCTTCTCTTCTCGCTGTCATTTGCGTAAGTTAGCCACCATATATGATAGTGCTTGCTGCAGCTCCACCTCATACCTTTTACCTATCCATAAGCTTAAATAGTCTTGATTGCGAGCGTGTGAGATTGCTGAGTCCCCGTGACTCATAGTTTACTTCCAAAACCAGTTGCAGGTGCCGATGATACCATGCAGGTGAAGCAACCGAGCTCAAGGAGGAGCTCGATGAAGATCTTGTTCATTGTGTTGTTTCGTTTTCCAGTTGATCAGTAGTGGAGCCCAGTTGGGGCGATTGGGGATCTTTTGCATTAGGGGTAGTCCTCTTTTATTTTGGTTCCGTAGTCGGACCTTGATTGTATTTGGTTGATGTAATGCTTTATTCATGTATTGTGTGAAGGGGCGATTGTAAGCCAACTCTGTACCTCTTTCTTATTTAGTACATGGGATGTGTAAGGATTACCCCTCTTGCGACATTGCCTACAATGCGGTTATGCCTCTAAGTCGTGCTCCGACACGTGGGAGATATAGCCGCATTATGGGCGTTACAAGATAGTTGGCAGATGATAGGTTCATAATATATTGTATAGAGAGTTTATTGCCAAACCATGATAACAAGAGCACACAGCAACTAGGTAGATCGTAGTGTACATAAATGGGGTACACTATAACCACGATATATAAATCGGGAAAGTGGAACTGGCTAGAAAATACCGTGTTGTATTGCCGCAACTAATTTTAAGCCTATTGATTACAGGCCAGCTCTATCAGCTGTTGACTGCAGATGTCCCTGCTCGCCTTCCGGACAAGGAACATACTGTACATACTAAATACAGAATAACAAAAGAGGAACATGTTAAAGAACAAAATAGGAAGCATATTCTTGAGGTTCCACTGCATTGCATACAATCTTGGTTTCCCACTCATGATGAATCATAGTGCCTAAAGAAATGCAATTCCATGTTGTCTCTCTATATGTGTGTAACGCCCTCGATGCGGCTATATCTCCCACGTGTCGAAGCACGACTTAGAGGCATAACCGCATTGAAAGCAATGTCGCAAGTGAGATAATCTTCACACAACCCATGTAATACATAAAGGGAAAGAGATACATAGTTGGCTTACTATCGCCACTTCACACAATTACATGAATAAAGCATTACATCAACCAGATACAATCAAGGTACGACTACGGAACCAAAATAAAAGAAGACTACCACAAATGCTACACAGATCCCTGATCGACCCCAACTGGGCTCCACTACTGATCAACTAGAACGAAACAACACAAAGGACAAGATCTTCATCGAGCTCCTCCTTGAGCTTGGTTGTGTTACCTGCACGGTATCATCGGCACCTGCAAACTGGTTTTGGAAGTATCTGTGAGTCACGGGGACTCAGCAATCTCACACCCTCGCGATCAAGACTATTTAAGCTTATAGGAAGGGTAAAAGGTATGAGGTGGAGCTGCAGCAAGCGACTAGCATATATGGTGGCTAAACATACGCAAATGAGAGCGGGAAGAGAAGGCAAGGCACGGTCGATAAAACTATGATCAAGAAGTGATCCTAGAACAACCTACGTCAACCATTACTCCAACATCGTGTTCACTTCCCAGACTCCACTGGAAAGAGACCATCATGGTTACACACGCGGTTGATGTTTTTTAATTAAGATCAACTTCAGGTTTTCTACAACCAGACATTAACAAATTCCCATCTGCCCATAACCGCGGGCACAACTTTCGAAAGTTCAATCCCTGCAGGGGTGTCCCAACTTAGCCCATCACAAGCTCTCACGGTCAACGAAGGATATTCCTTCTCCCAAGACATTCCGATCAGACTCGGCATCCAGGTTACAAGACATCCTCGACAACGGTAAAACAAGTCCAGCAAAGCCGCTCGAATGTCCCAACAAATCCCGATAGGATCTGCACATATCTCGTTCCCAGGGCACACTCAGATGAGACTAGCTACGAGTAAAACCAACCCTCAAGTTTCCCCGAGGTGGCCCCGCAGGCAGCTCAATTCGAAACAACACTCAGAGGAGCACTAGACCGGGGGGGTTAAATAAAGATGACCCTTGGGCAGGTCTACCCAAGGGAAAGAAAAGGCTAGGTGGCGAATGGTAAAACCAATGTTGGGCCTTGCTGGAGGAGTTTTATTCAAGGCGAACTGTCAAGGGGTTCCCATTATGACCCAACCGTGTAAGGAACGCAAATCCGGGAACATAACACCGGTATGACGGAAACTCGGGCGACAAGAGTGGAACAAAACACCAGGCATAAGGCCGAGCCTTCCACCCTTTACCAAGTATATAGATGCATTAATTAAATAAGAGATATTATGATATCCCTACAAATATCCATGTTCCAACAAGGAACAAACTCCAATCTTCACCTGCAACTAACAACGCTATAAGAGGGGCTGAGCAAAGCGGTAACATAGCCAAACAACGGTTTTCTAGGACAAGGTGGGTTAGAGGCTTGGCTTGACAATATGGGAGGCATGATAAGCAAGTGGTAGGTATCGCAGCATAGGCATAGCAAAAGAGCGAGCAACTAGCAAGCAAAGATAGAAGTGATTTCGAGGGTATGGTCATCTTGCCTGAAATCCCGCAAGCAAGAAAACGAGTCCATGAAGAAGACAAACGGATGTAGTAAAACAGGTGCTCACAATCACGACGTTACCGGAAACAACCCGAAGAATCAAGACCCGAAAGAAGCACACAACATAGTAAACAACCAACACATGAACATGGCATGATATGTGGGATGCGGTATGCGGTGCATATGCATGATTTTCAAAGGAATGATTGAACCTGGCCTCAACATGGAAATCCAAGAGTGCCACTGGAAAGGTGAGGTGATTTCGGTCGAAATCGATATAAAGATCACCGGAATCGGATGCACGGTTTGGAAATGGCAAGCAAAACTAATATGGCATCGGTCTGCGATAATCAGCAAGTAGCCTTCTAAATGCATCAAGATAAATATGCTACATCACTCAAACATAAAAAAAATACATGGCAGGGATCCACTCATGAAGCTTGACAAAAGATGAACAATGAGCTACGGCTAATTCACTCAATAACAGTGTAAGTGCATCTAGTGCCACCCCTAGTTGGTTTTGGAGTATTGACGACAAACCTAGTTGAGGGACTAATGTGTTTGTGAGAATTGCAGGATAACACAGGTAGAAATCCCTCATTGATTCGGTTTTACTACCAGAGATGACCCCTAAAAATGTATGAAGACATTGAAGTCAAAGGTGGTATATGAAGATATTCACATTGAAGACTATGACAAGAGAAGACACTATATGAAGCCTATGGAGCTCGAAGACTTAGATCTTTAGTAGTTCTTTTTCTTTTGTGTTGAGTCATAGGAACCACCGTACTGTTAAGTGGGGTCCAAGAGAACCAGTCAGAATGACTGAAGTGATGCCTAAACCAAAAACCTATGTCTTCGAGTGAAGACTATGAGAGCGAATCTTGTCCAGAGTCGGACAAGTCAGCTTTGCTTGTAGCCCAAGTAAAGTTGCCGTGTGAGTTTGAAATCTGACCGTTGGAACACGTGTCAGTTCCTTAGTGACCCAGGGTCATTTCGGACAAATCAGGTCGGGTTGCCAAGTGGCTATAAATAGCCCACCCCCTACAACCATAAACGTTGGCTGCTCCGATTGAAAGTATGGCTTTTGTCGTTTGAGAGCAACCCACCTCGAAGCCTTTGAGAGAGAATTCCTTGCGAGGATAAAGCCCTAACCACCAGAGCCAGAGAGAATTGGGCATCACTTAAGTCTTCTTGTCTGTGTGATCTGAAGACTTATTACACTTGAGGACTGTGCATCCTCCAGCCGGTTAGGCGTCGCGTTCTGAGCATCCAAGAGACATTATGGATTGCCGGTGAACGAAGTCTGTGAAGGTTTGGGAGTCTACCTTGAAGACTTACCAGAGTGATTGGGCGAGGTCTATGTGACCTTAGCTCAAGGAGAATACGGTGAGGACTGGGTGTCCTGAGCTGCGTGTTCAGGACTGGGTGTCCGGGACTGTGTGTCCTAAGGTTTAAATACCTAGCCGCTCCAACCAGACGTACAGTTGTCACAGCAACTGGAACTGGTCCAACAAATCATTGTCTTCAACGAGTCATTGGTTTCATCTTCACTTCCCTTTACTTACTGTTACTCCTTGTGAAGTCATTGTATGTTTGCACTATCATTTGTCTTCACTTAGTGACTGCGTGTTCTGTTTGGCTTCACAATATCTTCCTACCTGATCCTTACTACCTAGCTGCTATTTAGACTTTGTGCTTTCACTTCATTGAATACTTGACTATGGTTTGCCTAGTGTAGTCTACCTTCCGCTGCATGGTAATAGGTTTAATTTTATCTTTTGTCTTCAAAACTTCTATGTTCTGAAGACTTTCATAAAAATCGCCTATTCACCCCCCTCTAGTCGATATAACGCACTTTCAATTGGTATCAGAGCAAGGTGCTCCCTTGTTCTGTGTGATTCGGTTTAACCACCTGGAGTTTTAGCTATGTCGACTGCAGGGATAATTAAAGTATCCGCTGCGTGCCCCGTCTTCGATGGAACTGAATGTCCCTACTGGAAGAATAAGATGCACATGCATCTTGAAGCCATTGATGTCGACCTATGGTATGTCGTCGAGAACGGCGTTCCCAAGGCTGGAGAAGGTGTCACTGCTGCTGATGTCAAGAAATTCTTTCAACTGGACTCTACTGCCAAGAATATCATCTGTGGTCATTTGACCAAAGGACAGTATGGCCGTGTGAGTGCTTTGAAGACATCCAAGCTGGTCTGGGACTGGCTCTCCAAGGTCAATGAAGGCATCTCAACCCAGAGAGATCAGAGAATCAGTGTCCTTCGCAACCTCTTCAACTGCTTCAAGAGAAATGACAATGAGAATGTCCAGCACACATTTGACCGACTCACTGACATCACAAATGAGCTTCAAGCCCTCGGCGCCACTGAGATTACCAAACACGAAGTCGTCAAGACGCTGCTGAGATCACATGATAGTTCGTTTGACATCCTGGCCCTGATGATTCAAGAACGTCCTGATTTCAAGACACTCGATCCGTCTGACATACTTGAGAGGCTCAACACACATGAGTTTCAGCTTTCGGAGAAAAGAGATATCTACGGTCCAAACTATGGGCGAACTTGTGCCTTGAAGGCAAAAGCTGTCTCCTCATCTGAAGAAGAATCTGACAGCAGTTCTGATGATCCTGAAGACATTGGAAGGGAACTTGCTATGCTTGTCAAGAAGTTCCAAAAATTCACCAAGAAGAAAGGATTCATAAAGTCTTCCCGATCAAGTTCAAGGAATGATGAAGCTCCTGCTCATGACTACAAGAAGAAAACATGTCACAAGTGCAAGAAACTTGGCCACTTCATCTCTGAGTGTCCACAGTGGGACAATGAGAACAAAAAGAAGAAGAAGAGCAAGGAATATGACTCTGAAGACAAGAATAAGAAGAAATACTCAAAGTCTTCTTCCAAGTCTTCCTCAAAGTTCTCATCACACAAGAAGAGCTCATCTGGCAAGGCACGTGCATTTGTTGGCAAGGAAATGGATTCAGAGGAGGAGCCGGCTTCTGAGGAGGCGGAGGTGGAGTCTGAGGAGGAATCCGACTCAGGCATCGCAAGTCTGGCTACAGCATACGTTGCCAAGTCCATCTTCAACACTGAAGATAATGACTTCATCACCGACACCGATGCAAATGACAAGGACTACTCCGCTTCTACCTACTGCTTCATGGCACGTGGTGCCAAGGTAAACACACGCACTACTCACTATCAAACAGTGACGATGACTCTGATTGTGGTTCAAAACCTAGCTACAAAACACTTTCTAAAATTGCAACTGAACAACAGAAAGCTATGGAACATATTCAAAAACTGTTAGACAGAAGCGATGATCTGTTAGGTGCTGAAATGACTCGATCTGAATCCTTAATTGAAGACATAAAAAATCTTCACGTTAAGTATCAGGAACTTGAAAGTCATCATGAAACTCTCTCAACAACTCATGAAAAGCTTTCCTATGATTATCTTAAAAGGAAGCAAGATCTTGAGAAATTGAGTGCGGTTCATGAAGATCTTCAAACGGAAAACTAGTCACTTCGCGCCAAATAGATCAGTCCCGCTCAGGAAGGATTTGAACCACCATGTCTTAAATGCATTGAGCGTGATAATGCTACTTCTGTTGCTGAATGTTGTACTGCTACTGCTGTTGCAATATCTTCAACTGTTGATGTGGTAACTAACCCCTCTGCTGAGGATACCACCGCTATTGCTGATGAGAATGCTAGGTTGAAGACATTGCTTGAAACAGGGATGTACAAAAGTCTTAAAGGGCATCAGACGCTATGTGATGTCCTGAAAAAGCAGATTCTAAACAGAAACCCTAGGAAAGAGGGTGTAGGGTTCGTAAGGAAAATGAATGCAGATGGCTCTTACTGGAAACCTGAGCAGTACCCCAAAACCATGTGGGTTGCTACAAAGGAACCTTCAGCAGATCCATCCAATCTATCTGGCTTCACTTGTGCTAACCCCATTATCATTGATGAATCCTTTGATACAAACTATATACTGTTTAAGAATCAGAATGGTGAAGTATTTGCCAGGTACATTGGTACTAACTGTAGGAATGGATCGCCTATGAAGAAGATCTGGGTTCCGAAAAGGTGTCTGGAGAGTCTTCCTATGAATGTCATCATGACACCTCACGTGAAGAAGACAAACCTCAGACTAAAGGCTTCATACGGTCCAAAGGCTTCATACAGACAGAGGACTCACCTGAGTCGCACTAACGCAAATGTTTTGCAGGGAAATCATACTCAGGCATATGAATATGAGAGCGGTTCATCAAACCGCCATGTTCATAAGACCAAGAACTATTCTGCTTATTCTTATGAGTACTATTGTCCGCCTGCAAGACTGTTTGCTAAGGCTTCAAAGCCAAAATTCTCAGATGCTGCACTTAGACTTATTGCTTCTAATCCACCCTTGAAGATGTGGGTGGTTAAGAAGGTCTCCAGCAGAAAACCAAAATCGTCTGACGCTATTGCTGGGGACCTTAAACATCTTGTAGGGCGCAAGATCAAATGCCCAAATGGTCTTACTATGTACTTCGTACCTGAATCGCTTGCTACTCTCCCTATTAGTCCTAACCTGGATTTAAGCTTTCATAACCCACTGGTTCGTCAAATGTTTTTGCTTCACAATGCTCTTGGTGAAGCCTATCCCCCTAACTACACTGTAGGGTACGACACCAGCGTCTTCAGAATGGATTATTGACAGTGGGTGTACAAATCACATGACTGGCAAAAGAAGTCTTCTTATGGACTCAACCTTACATCCATCCGACAAGAGCCACATCACATTTGCTGACACTGGTAAAAGTAAGGTATTGGGTCTAGGTAGAGTTGCAATCTCAAGGGATCAACACATGGATAAAGTCATGCTTGTTGAATCCCTTGGCTTCAACTTAATGTCTGTCTCAATGCTTTGTGATTTGAACATGATCATAATGTTTGGAAAATATCGTTGCCTTGTACTAATGGAATCTGACAAGTCTCTAGTGTTTGAAGGGTATCGAAAAGATGATTTGTACGTGGTAGATTTCTCAGAAGGGCCACAGCTTGCAGTATGTCTTCTAGCAAAGGCTGCAGAATGTTGGCTCTGGCATCGGAGGCTTGGACATGCTGGCATGAGGAACCTCCACACCCTTGCGAAGAAGAAGCATGTCATAGGCATCGAGGGCGTCAAGTTCAAGAAAGACCACTTATGCGGTGCCTGTGAAGCAGGGAAGATCACGAGGGACAAACATCCCTCGAAGACAATCATGACTACTACTCGACCCTTCGAACTGCTTCACATGGATCTTTTCGGTCCCACTCATTACTCAACTCTAACTACAACTGCTTGCCTCTATGGCTTCGTTATTGTTGATGATTATTCTAGATATACTTGGGTGCACATAATCCTTTACAAGACTGAAGTGCAGGATGTCTTCAGACGCTTCGCCAATCGAGCTATGAACAATTTTGGCGCCAAGATAAAGCACATCAGAAGTGACAATGGCACTGAATTCAAGAACACTGGCCTTGATACATATCTTGATACCTTGGGCATCACACATGAATTCTCAGCCCCGTACACGCCACAGTAGAATGGCGTTGTCGAACGCAAGAACGGAACACTAATTGAGATGGCCAGAACGATGCTAGATGAATACAAGACCCCAAGAAAATTCTGGGCCGAAGCCATTGATACTGCATGCCATACAATCAATCGTGTTTATCTTCACAAGCTACTAAACAAGACATCTTATGAGCTCCTTACTGGCAAGAAGCCAAATGTCAGTTACTTCAGAGTATTTGGTGCAAGGTGCTGGATAAAGGACCCACATCACACCTCAAAATTTGCACCAAAAGCACATGAGTGTTTTATGCTTGGATATGGAAATGATTTGCACTCCTATAGAGTCTTCAATCTCTTTCATTACAAAGTGGTTGAAACAGTGGATGTACGGTTCGATGAGACCAACGGTTCACAAAGAGAGCAGCTGCCAAATGTGCTAGATGAAGTTCCATCCAGTGAATCAATCAAGCTAATGGGAACTGGAGAAATTATACCTTCTGAAGCTCATCCTGAAGAAGAACTTATCATTTCAGCACCTGACCAACATGAAGACAATGCTCAGCCTGAAGACATTCCTTCCAACAACGACAATGAACAGCAAGAGCAAAGTCTTCGCCCTGTACATCCTCGTGTTGCGAATGAAGTGCAGATTGAAAGAATAATTGATAGCATCAATGCACCTGGTCCACTCACTCGTTCAAGGGCAACTCAGCTAGCAAATTTCTGTGGGCACTTTGCATTCGTCTCAATAGCAGAATCCAAGAAAGTTGAAGAAGCCTTCATGGAACCTGAATGGATTCAAGCTATGCAAGAAGAGCTTCAATAGTTTGAGCTGAATAATGTATGGGAACTGGTTAAGCGTCCTGATCCACGGAAGCACAATATAATAGGCACCAAATGGATATACCGCAACAAGCAAGATGAGCATGGTCAAGTTGTCAGAAACAAAGCTCGTCTCGTTGCTCAAGGATATACTCGATGAAACATTTGCTCCTGTGGCTAGACTTGAAGCCATACGCATACTGCTGGCCTATGCAAATCATCATAACATACTTCTATATCAAATGGATGTGAAGAGTGCCTTTCTCAATGGCAAGATTGAAGAAGAAGTGTATGTTGCACAATCGCCTGGCTTTGAAAATCCAAAACATCCTGACATGGTATACAAGATCAACAAGGCATTGTACGGCCTCAAACAAGCCCCTCGGGCCTGGTATGACACACTCAAATACTTCCTGAAGAGCAAAGGCTTCATACCTGGTTCCCTAGATCCCACTCTTTTCACGAAGACATATGATGGTGAACTGTTTGTGTGCCAAATATATGTGGATGACATTATCTTCGGCTGCACCAATCAGAAGTACAGTGAAGAGTTTGGATATATGATGCAAGAGCAATATCAGATGTCCATGATGGGGGAGCTGAAGTTCTTCCTCGATCTTCAAATATGACAACAACGCAATGGCATCTTCATATCTCAAGAGAAGTATCTCAAAGATTGCCTGAAGAAGTTCGGTATGCAAGACTGCAAAGGCTTCACAACACCAATGCCAACCAAACATCATTTGGGTCCTGACGACAATGGTAAAGAGTTCGATCAAAAGGTATACCGCTCCATGATTGGTTCTTTACTTTATCTATGTGCATCTAGGCCAGATATTATGCTTAGTGTTTGCATGTGTGCTCGATTTCAGGCGGCACCAAAGGAGTCGCATCACTTAGCTGTGAAGCGAATTCTTCGATATTTGGCTCACACCCCAACTCTAGGATTATGGTATCCAAAGGGCTCAGAGTTTGATCTGGTTGGATTCTCGGATGCTGATTATGCTGGTGACAAAGTTGATCGTAAGTCTACATCAGGCACATGTCACTTTCTGGGATGATCACTTGTATGTTGGTCTTCAAAGAAGCAGAACTGTGTATCTCTCTCCACTGCTGAATCTGAATACATTGCTGCTGGATCTTGCTGCGCTCAGCTTCTATGGATGAAGCAAACACTCAAGGACTATGGCATTCATCTGAAGCAAGTGCCACTTTACTGCGACAACGAAAGCGCCATCAAGATTGCCAACAACCCAGTTCAGCACTCGAAGACAAAGCACATTGAAATTTGTCATCACTTTCTCAGAGATCATGTTTTGAAGGAAGACATTGATATCATACACGTCAACACTGAAGAGCAATTGGCAGATATCTTCACCAAGCCCTTGGATGAGAAGAGGTTTTGCAAGTTACGGTGTGAGCTAAATATCCTGGAATCCTCAAATGTCCTGTGATCAGGCACACATCCTAACCCTTATGCATATTGATGACTTAGATGTGCAACACACGAAGTAAAGTATATCTTCAATCAATGAAGACATACATTCTAAGTGTGAATACATTAATGTGGAATTTGACTTCGGAGCGCCACGATAATTGTGCGTCGTGTCTGGGTCTAATACTTCCTATACGATGGGTAACGCCACCACCAAACGTTCTATTTTTGTCGCGACCCGACCCGAATGGATCAAGCGCTCTGTGCTCAGGTGTCATCCCTGGATCAGTAATGCTGACACCACATAGTACATCGAAGGATTTATAGCAGAGTGGCAATCACACACTTATTACAACGTTGTCTCAAAGAGGACTTATTACAATAAATATGGCTTAAGGCCATCTAGTGTCGATAACAGCGGAAGACTTGGAAGATAAATGGGTCCATCAACTCCAACGGCATCACTGAGTATAGAACCACGACCTAAAAGCACCTTACTCGTCGTCTGAAAAGTCTGCAACATGAGAAGTTGCAGCCTGAAAATGGGTCAGCACATGGAATATGCTGGCAATGTAACACATAGAGAGTAATGGAATGAAACAGCTATACTATATGCATATTGGGCTGGTGGAAAGCTCTATGGTTACAGTTTTGCGTAAAGCCAATTTTTCCCTACTGCAAAGGAATAAATTTATTTAACTATCATGGTGATTGTGAAACATTGAGAATGGTTGACAGCATTCTCAATCCCAATTAAAAATAATTAAAACCCAACAACATTAATTAGAAGTAACATGTTGAGATTCACATGATATTCAAGTACTAGATACTCAAGTTGTCCATAACCGAGGACACGGCTAATCATGATTAGTTTGTACACTCTGCAGAGGTTTGCGCACTTTTCCCCACATGACTCGATCGCCTCCGTTTATTTTCTCGCACTACATGGTGTTTGAGAAACGGATGACCGAGACATAGTCTTTCAGAAGCACTAGCACCTTACATGTGGGGTAGACCGTACCACCTACAACCCCTACATCTGCTAGTCCACCCCGTAAGAGTTCGCACAACTTAGTCAACTATGCCAGAGCCCGTAGTAGCATGTGGCTGCACACGGAAGTTTCTAGCGTGAATTATCTTATGATCCCTTTGAGCCTGGGTGGCGGTCCAAAATAAAAACAGGCAAGTCCTGATAGACATTAGGTGCCTCAATCCACCCAGATGTGTGTTTAAGTTGCCACCTTAGATAAACCGTTAAAATTAATAAACTCACATCTGTCATGGATATCACTCACTCAATCCACGTCTACTAGCATAGCATGGCATAAATAGCAAACGTAGAAGTAACTCCCAAAGGTTTCATAATAAACAGGTAATAGGTACTACCTCATCTACTTCCCATCCCATAGTTTAATTAGATCCTAATCATGCAATGTGAGAGGATTGATCTAATGCAATAAAACATGGGTTGTAGAAAAGGTATGATCAAAGTGTTACTTGCCTTGCTGATGATCCGCGAGTCCTAGGGATTCGAAGTAACAAGCGGCGCAATCCGGGTGATCTATCATGGACAAACAACAAGCATACAATAAGTACTCATCTAATGCACAGGTAAAACTCGAACAAGAGAACGAACCAGAAGTTCAACTTAAGAACTCCAGTTGCAAAGAAAGAACGAACCGAACAAAGAAACGGAAAAACAAATGGCGGAAGAAACTAGGTCAAATTTTACCGGGGCAAAAACTTGTTTAAGTTGATTAGACGGAACGGCGGTTTCGAAATGAAACTCCAGGCGCTTGAATCACCTAATTCCGATAAACGGGCGAGAAGAAAGACTAGAACGAAGATCGGATCTGAGATCACGATTGCGGAATAAATCCGTCGAGAAGAAAAAGAAGAACGGTTAAACGAACGGACGTTCATTAACCTAGAAGAATCCGGGGATCACGTTCGTTAGGATGAACGGTCCGGCGAACGGTCCAAAGGCAACTAAATCGGAAAAGAAAACGAATCCGATCTAGGGTTTCGGAAAAGAAAACCGAATGAAAAACCGATCTAGAAAACCGGAACGGTTTAGACAAGAACCGGAAAGAAAACGAATCGGAAGAGAAGAAAAGAATCGGAACGATTAGAAGAAAACGATCCGAGGAAAAGAGACGCGGGGCAACCTCGGCGAACGGGGCTCCGGCGGCGTGGCGTAGGGCGGCGGCGGCGTGGGCAAGGTGCGGCGGCACGGTGGTGGGGTGGCGGCGGCGGTGTAGGGCGCGGGGTGGGGTGCGGTGGAGGGCTTGGGGTTTGATTTGATGTGTTTATAGGGGGGGTGTTGGGGTATTTATATTGGTGAGGGGGGAATTACTTGGGGTAGGGGACAAGAAATTAGAATAGGAAAAGGAAAAACGAAACAAGGAAAAGAGCTAGCCTAGAATCCTAATAGGATTCGGCTAAGGGAAGAGGCGAGGCGGCCTGGCTGGCTCCTACGCCAGGCGTGCGGCGCACGGGAGGCTGGGCGGTGGCCGGCTGGCTGGGCCTTTGGCCCGGCTGGCCTGCGGGGTTTTTTTAAACGGTTCTGCGCGCGGAAAAACACAGAAAAAGCAAACTAAACGAACTCCAAAAATTCTAAAGTAAATTTTCCCTGACTCCTAAAAATGAGTCGAATAAAATGAACTTTTCTCCGGGCCTAAAATGCAATTTTCGAAAACGCGCATTTTTCCCTATCCAAATAAAATGCGAATAACTCCGGCAAAACCAAAACTTGATCTATTTATTAAATCTTCATTTTTCCTAAATTTGGGAAAGTCATATTATTCCCTCTCTCATATATATTAACACCGGAAAAATAATTGAAGATAAAATAAATAAATCAAATGATCCTCTTTTCAAAATTTGAGAAAACTCAAATATGAAAATAACGAAATCTCCAACTCTCTCCGAGGGTCCTTGAGTTGCGTGAAATTTCTAGGATCGACCAAAATGCAAGAAAATATGATATGCATGATGATCTATGTATAACATTCCAAATTGAAAATTTGGGATGTTACAATTTTGAAGTGTTTCACTCATGGAGTTACCTTGCAATGTCTTCACATTTGGTTTGGCTTCGATCTCAACATATTTTCATGATTATCTTCACTATGTTGATTATAGATATATATATATATATATATATATATACATATGCTAGTGTTCTGTCCTCTACAGCATTCACTTATAGCTATGTCTTCGTGTTGAATCTTTTGAACTAAGTGAATGTGATCGGACCCTAACCTCTCTATGCTTTCTATCTCAAACTCTATCTCCCCAAGTCATATGCATTCTATTGAAACTGTCAAATGTCTTCTCTGCGTCCTTGTCAGCAGAAGATACAGAGACAACCATTAAGTCCGTTTTCAATGCTCATTCCTCCACATGAAATCCAGAGAAGTAGGAACGACCACCCGACAATCCAGGCGTGCGTGGGACGTGGAACAAACCCCAAAATTCCGCATAATGGCCACGTGTTCCTTAAATGCGAATCGCCAGGGGCACCTGTGTAATAGCACAGTGCCGCCCCTGTGCCTATAAATACACACTCACAGCGGTCATTATCTCTTCTTCCACCCTCGCACGAACCCTAGCGCCACCGCTAGCCCTCGACGACGTCAGCGACGAAGCGCTTCGCTGCCGCAACCTCTCCAACGCCGTCTTCACGCCGACCGCGGACATCGTCCTCTCCGCCGTCGCCGTAGGTGTCCTCCGTCGCCAAGTTAGGGCACGGAAGATCGAACTGCTTGGCCTCATCTTACACTCCGTCTAGCAGTTCTTAGTGTGGTAAATAAAACTTCCTCTTTTTACAGCACCATTGATCCTATGGATTTGTCACTTTCTACCACAAGCAGTTTCTGTTCACACAAGCTAGATCTCTCTCATACTGCATCTCATAACATGCCTAGTATATTCACCTGTGCTTCACAAAGTAGTTAGATTCCTCACTTCTACTGATCTGTGGATTCGTACAAATCTGGAACCAACTTCTTATCTATGAGTGAATGTCTTCGCACGATGAGGTCAATGTCTTCTAAACTGATTTATCTTCAAAATCTTCTGAGAATGCATATGACCTCTTCCCCTTCCCTCGCACCTTAATGCTGTCACAGGTACATGTCCGTGGGAGAATCCTTTGGTTCTCATAGTCTGCATTCATTTGCAGAATTCTTACAGCATCACATAAATTCTCCCGAAGCCAGTTCCTGTTGGTCCAGCAAACGAAAACCTTTGAAGCCTTTGAACGTCTTGAAGCCTTTCAAGTTAAAGTTTATGGCTTCAGAGAAAGCAGCAAGGAAGGGTGGCAGAAAGCGTCGTGGTGAGACCTCCAGAGATCTGCCAGATGAACTCTCAGAAATGTACAAGACAGATCCTGAAGAGGATTATAGTCAACGCAAGACCCGAATCCAATGGATTCGAAGATATTGGGCAGAACAATGGTTCAAATACAGATTTGTGACCCAGGAGTATGCTGAGAAAAACACCATCAAGAGACCGTGGGGAGACATACTATTCAAGAATCTTCTACCCAGGTCCAGAGATGAAGCCATTGCTCAAGGCTTCTATCCATGCATGGTCCGTGGACCACAGCCTGCTGATGCACACTCGTCGTCACTGCTATGGTGTCGTGACGACAATCTGTTCAAGCGCAACTTCCAGTTTGCTCAGAACTCAGCGAAGCAGAACAAGAAGACTTTTGGGTTAGACTTCAACCCTGGTCCCTCATCTCCAAGGGCAGATGGCACACGACATGCAGAACCCAATGTCATTGGTCCTTTCGCCAACCTTGAAGGCCTCATCACCTACATCTTGGTTCAAGGGACTGCAGTGAATGAGCCTGCAGCTGACACTGAGTCTGATGACGCGCCTGCAGTGCCGAAGCCAAAGCAGTTGAAGAAGCCAAAAGCTTCAAAGCCTGCCCCTTCACCAAAAGTCTCAAGGGCGAAGCCACTGGCAACCGCACCTCCTGAAGACAGTGTGCAGTCTGAAGACTTATCACGCGTCTCCAAGCCCCAGAAGGCCAAGATGCCTCTGTCTCACACTGGCAAAGAGCTAACAGCTGCTGCCATTCTGCGCAATGACGACATTGATTTGTCAAGTGATGAAGATCTTGCAGATGACGCTCTTGAGCAACTCATCAAGAGCAAAGAAGAAGCAGAAATCTTCAATGATCTGCCTCTCTTTGATGTCACCATCATCCACAACTTCATTGACGAGTGGTTTGACACGCCAAACATCAGCTTTGAAGATCTGCAGCTACCCATTGGCCTCAGTGTCGCCTTCCAAGGCGCCATTGCTTCAGAACTTGCTATTGCCCAGCGCATTGTTGAACTAAAGCAGAAGATTGACTATGCAAAGGCTCAGTTCAAGAAGCATATGGCCAAGCTCAGCGTGCAAGAAGTGAAGAACTTCAAGACAATGATGCACGAGCTCAAGGAAGCCTTTGTGAAGAAGCGTGCAGAAGCTCAGGGTTCGCGTGAGCGCATGAAGACTCTGGTTGACAGATGTGTGCAAGCCTATAATGAGGCTGAGAAGCGCAAGGCACTTGGGCGTCCTGGCATCGACCCCAGGATGGCCGCAAAGAAGAAGAAGAAGCCTGCTACGGCTGAACCTGATGCCCCAAGGCAAGAAGTAGTTCCGATTGTCTTCCCAACTAGACTGACTGGCTCGAAGCCAAAAAGCCGGTCAACAGCTTCAGAGCTCAAGAAGACAAGGACTGCTGAGGCTGAAGCCAGGAAGAGGAAACACTCTGAAGCCTCTCCTACTACCCCCTCCAAGAAGAAGAGGAAGACCAAGAAAGCTCGGGCTACTTCCATAGAGCCCTTGATAGTTGAACCCATTTCTATGGTCTATCCTGAAGTTGAACGACAACTGACAATTCATGAGCCTGCTTCCAGAGAGGCTCATGAAGCTGAAGACATTCAGCAGCTGATCCCATCGCTGCTGAAGACATTGGTCAACATGACAATGTAGAAGATGGTGCAGTCCTTCCGCATGAAAACAGTGAACTCATCAGCATTGGTCGTCCACTGACGCCAATTGCACAGGATGCTTCATGGGCGGATCGCCCACAAGAGGAAGAAGACTATGAGGCCCAGCCTACTCCAACTCCACAGGCGTCGTCTGCGTTCCGCAGGCTTCACAAAGGTCCAAGGCCTCAAGTCTCTACTGCAGACATTCCGGCTGCATCAGCCGCAGAAGAAGGAGTCCCACAAGATCCCGCTCCCCTGTCCCACCAAGAAGCAGTTCTCCAGGAGAATGTGCTTGTGACCGACCCTCCAGCTAGTCAAGTGGAGGATGAAAATCGTGAGGCTGCCACAACCACCAATGAAGCTAATGTGGAGCCCTCCCCAGCAAAAGCTTCAGAAGACAGCGAAGCCACTGATCCCGCCACTTCTGTTCCTGAGTCTGCTGCCGGTCCCCAATTCAACTATCATGTTGAGCACAGGCCTCAGGTCCAGAAGCCAATCCCAAGACTGCCAAGGTTTCCAGGTCCTGCATCAGCACCTGGCTCCTTCAACATCAATGGCTTCAGGGCAGACAACACGTTCTTCAATAGCTCCAGGAACCCCTACTCAAGGGAAAGGATATCATCCGATCAGTTCTGGAGCTATCCTCAGCGAAGCTATTACTCTTGCATTCTGTACAACCAAGGTCGCATCTTCCCACACAAGCGCCTTGACGTTGAAGCTATAGCTGGTCTGCCCTGTCTGGAAGAAGCTTTAGATTGCTTCAAGGAAGTTGGACTGCTACCGTTCATTACTGACGAAGAGCATTGGAATAAAGAGCTGCTGCTTCAATTATATGCCATACTTCACATCAGAGGGTACAATAGAGATCCGAAGACTTGGGTCCTGGAGTGGATGACTGGCAACGTTCATCACGAAGCCAATGCATTTGACATCATTGAGCTCACTGGCTTGCCCACTCCTGGCGATCTCTTCGAGCAAGGCTGTCAGCTGCATGCTGAAGCTATTGAGAGCATCTTTCAGCGGCCAGAACCTGATATGAGTCAAATGCTCAGCATGATGAAGCCATTGCCCCAAGATGCTGCTTATCCCACAGAGTTCTTCGTTGAAGACCTTGAGTACCTGCCCAGAACCATCTATCACATCATCAGGCGAACTCTCTGGCCTATCAAAGGGCACTCTCCAAATGCCAAGCTTCAGGGTGCAATGAAGACTTTGGTCTTCTATATACTTCATGAAAATGCTTCAATGCACAGGACTTCTTCATACGCCAACTTGCTGCATCAGGCATTGATCTGTTTGGTTTGAAGTTCTACGCCCCTTGGGTCATGCGGCTGATCAAGCTACACTCCGCCATCTCTTATCAGCCCTCAGCCCGCAACCATCGGATCTTCTTGCCTGACGTGGACATGTCTACTGAAGCCATATATTCTGAGCCTGCCAAGCAACCTCTAAGTCTTCAGAATGCAGAACATCAGAGTTTTACTCAGAACGTTGAAGGCGTTGAAGCAGTTTCTCGGGTGTATCCTTTGGCTGGCACTACACGTGCACCACACCCTGCTTCCACTGAAGCCACTGACAGTGCCACTGCTCCAAGACCCAAGAAGCGCACTCGTGTTCTCAACGACCGAGAGCTTCTTGTGGCTCTACATCAGAAACAGGATAGGCATCATGACTGGCTGAAGCGTCAGATGAAAAGCCTCTTGGTGGATGTTAATCGCACTCGAAATCTTGCCACCAAGAATGCTTTCGTTGCCCATGAAACCTGTCGCCGCACATGGAAAGGGCTCACGATGATGTGTTCTGAAGCTGATCTTCAAGAGGATGGCTTCACTAAGAGATTCAAGTTTGACTCCACACCTCCTCGAAGGGCTGTGCTGCTAGGAACTCCATCCCTTGAAGACTCTGAGTTCTCTTCCTCTGCTGCCACAGTGACTGCCAGAATTATTGAGGAAGAAGACGATGCTACTTCACCGCCACCTCCTTCAGCACCTCCAAGCTCTTCTGCACCGCCAAACAACACCAACAACCCTGCACTACTTCACCTACTCCTCATGGGAACGAGTAGAGGCTCTATGTCTTCAAACCTTTTTGGTCATTACTGACAAAAGGGGGAGAAGCATATGAGATTGATAGTCTTCAAGCGGGTCCATATGGGCGGGTGCCTTATATTTTGCTTCGTGCTTACAACTCTCGTTTTTGCTACATTTGGTTCTTATGAGTTGTAACACTTAAACTAGATGGTCGTCTGCTACTTATTTGCCACCTTGTTTTGCGAAGATAAATTCCGCATGTGCGACGATAAATTCCGCACTTAGCTCATTCTGCAGACGTCCATTTTCCATTATGCATGTCATTATCTTCATATACTTTCACATGCATAGTGGATTGTCATCATAAGTTGAAGTGGATCTCCACAAGTACAACCTGCCATGTGCATTTGCATTCAAAAGGCAAATTACTTATATGCACATCTTCAGGGGGAGCCCTTGCAACTTATGAAGACAATTCCTTATCCTTTACAATTTCACAGATTATATTCCCCGTTGAAAACTTCAACTAGTTTGTCATCAATCACCAAAAAGGGGGAGATTGTAAGTGCATCTAGTGCCACCCTAGTTGGTTTTGGAGTATTGACGACAAACCTAGTTGAGGGACTAATGTGTTTGTGAGAATTGCAGGATAACACAGGTAGAAGTCCCTCATTGATTCGGTTTTACTACCAGAGATGACCCCTAAAAATGTATGAAGACATTGAAGTCAAAGGTGGTATATGAAGATATTCACATTGAAGACTATGACAAGAGAAGACACTATATGAAGCCTATGGAGCTCGAAGACTTAGATCTTTCATGGTTCTTTTTCTTTTGTGTTGAGTCATAGGAACCACCGTACTGTTAAGTGGGGTCCAAGAGAACTAGTCAGAATGACTGAAGTGATGCCTAAACCAAAAACCTATGTCTTCGAGTGAAGACTATGAGAGCGAATCTTGTCCAGAGTCGGACAAGTCAGCTTTGCTTGTAGCCCAAGTAAAGTTGTCGTGTGAGTTTGAAATCTGACCGTTGGAACACGTGTCAGTTCCTTAGTGACCCAGGGTCATTTCGGACAAATCAGGTCGGGTTGCCAAGTGGCTATAAATAGCCTACCCCCTACAACCATAAACGGTTGGCTGCTCAGATTGAAAGTACGGCTTTTGTCGTTTGAGAGCAACCCACCTCGAAGCCTTTGAGAGAGAATTCCTTGCGAGGATAAAGCCCTAACCACCAGAGCCAGAGAGAATTGGGCATCACTTAAGTCTTCTTGTCTGTGTGATCTGAAGACTTATTACACTTGAGGACGGTGCATCCTCCAGCCGGTTAGGCGTCGCGTTCTGAGCATCCAAGAGACATTGTGGATTGCCGGTGAACGAAGTCTGTGAAGGTTTGGGAGTCTACCTTGAAGACTTACCAGAGTGATTGGGCGAGGTCTATGTGACCTTAGCTCAAGGAGAATATGGTGAGGACTGGGTGTCCTAAGCTGCGTGTTCAGGACTGGGTGTCCGGGGCTGTGTGTCCTAAGGTTTAAATACCTAGCCGCTCCAACCAGACGTACAGTTGTCACAGCAACTGGAACTGGTCCAACAAATCATTGTCTTCAACGAGTCACTGGTTTCATTTTCACTTCCCTTTACTTACTATTACTCCTTGGGAAGTCATTGTATGTTTGCACTATCATTTGTCTTCATTGAGTGACTGCGTGTTCTGTTTGGCTTCACAATATCTTCCGACATGATCCTTACTACCTAGCTGCTATTTAGTCTTTGTGCTTTCACTTCATTGAATACTTGACTATGATTTGCCTAGTGTAGTCTACCTTCCGCTGCATGGTAATAGGTTTAATTTTATCATTTGTCTTCAAAACTTCTATGTTCTGAAGACTTTCATTAAAATCGCCTATTCACCCCCCCCCTCTAGTCGATATAACGCACTTTCAAACAGGTTCAAACAAGCATGGCAAAAGCGCAAACGATAACAGGTTACAGACTTAGTGAAATTAACAGCATGTCAGGAATTTAACATCAGGAAGCACACTTTAGAGCATGAGAACTACATGCTATAGGATCATATCATGGCAAATGAAGGCATCGCATGAAGCTACTCTAAGCATATAACAAAAGTCCCTTAGTGCCCTTGAGCCAAAAGGGATCGGAAAATACAATTGCAAGCATGTGAACATTGCAAAAACATAAACAGATTCAGACTTAGTGAAAAACTGGAGCATGGCAAAACAATTAAAAAGTAGGCATGTTTACGAGCTCGATGCACTCACTACAGAGCATGGCATGACAAACTAAGCATACACCCAGCAAGAAGACATGGCATAGAAGCTAGACATGGCAAGAACAACAACATAGCATGCACGGATCAATAGCAACATCCTCGGCAAAATCGCTAAACATGTCAACAATCTGCCAGGATCATTTTATAGCAAAAGTAGAGCTCGAAAGACTCAAGCTAGGTTGCTCCATAATTGCAAAAAAAGACATGGATGGAAAGAGCACCACAATGTTAACAAAACATCCTTACTAATCATCCTCAAAAGAGGCACGGATCACTAGGAAACAACATGAACATATGGCATAAAAACAAAAACAGGACAAGGACTTAGAGAAATTCTAAGTCCCTGAAATCAGCATCAACAATTACGCTACTTTGCAAACTTGTGCTAGTCACCAAAAATATCACAAAAATACATGGCAAGCACCCTTGTAAAGGTGGCATGGCATTCTACAAAACACATGTAGAGCTCAGGATCATAGCATGCACACATAAATCATGGCAAAAATGACAAAAGGCCATTTGCTGAAATAGATCTGACATAATCATCACATAGCCCTCTTCCCACAGCATTTCGGGCATCGAGATGAGCTCAAATGAAAATGATGCAATGAGATAAATAATGTACTCGTCAAGACGAACATTTTGATATGCTACACGCACGAATCGGAGCAACGGTGATGAAGCTATGATGCGATGAATATGCTCAAAAAATACTGAAATCTGGGGGGACTTAGTGGAAAAAACACAGGTGAGCATCATATAGCAAAACAACGCACGGGCGGGGTTTAGCAGCGGGGCTCACCATGGGCCAAGCCCAGTAGAGGAGGAGGTCGGCCAGGCCGGCGAGAAGATGGGATGGGCCACCGGCGAGCTGGGCTAGGGAGGAGGTGGCCCACGCGGGGTCCAGGAGCGGCGCACGGGAGGAGGAGCTCCTATGCTTGCTCCCGAGCACGGTCATGGCGGCGGCGGTGGCTCTGGCAGGGCCGGCGAAGGCCAGGGACGACGGGGATGCGCGGGAGGCGCCGGAAACGGGCAGATCCGGGTGGATCCAACCCCGGGGATATCGTTCCCGGCATCGACGGAGCTTGGAGAGGCGCAGCTCCATGGCGGCGGCTGGATCTGGGGTCCGGCGGCGGTGCGGGCCGTTCGGTGGCCGGGGCAGCGCATTGGCGAGGCGGCGGGGTCGGCGCTGGCGAGGGTACTGCGGCGGCGAACGGCGGACACAGAGCGGAGGCGCGCAGCGCCGCACGGCGGAGAAGGCCAGCGGGGCACGCGCGTGGGCGGCTCGGGCCCGTTGCGGCCCGAGGCGGGCCGTGGCGGCGCTAGGGCGCTGGAGCCGATGCGTGGCGCCCTGGGGTTGGAGGAGGGCGCGGTCAACGACGGCAGGGCCAATGGAGGCGTGCCAAGTGGCGGTGGAGGGCTTGCCGGCGCCGGAATTCGAGGAGAGGAGGTGGGAGGCGGCTGGGAGATGATTGGGGGCACGACATTTTAGGGGGAGGGGTAGGTGGCTGCCCAAAATGGAAGGGGAGTTGGTTTAAATAGGAAAAGGGGGCTAGGATTAGGGTTAGGAGGGGATTTCTTGACGCTCCGATCGCGATCGGGCGGTTCCGGATGTGAGGAGAGGTAGGCTGGACCTAGGTGGGGTGTGGGAAGAGAAGAGAGGGCAGTCTAGCACGGGTTTCCGGAGACGGAAAACGTCCGACGAATGAACTGACAACGGTGCCGCTACGGATGGCGGTTGGGCAGTCAAACGGGCTCCGAATGCGACGAAACTTGACAGGCGCTCTGCGGGTAGTAAACCAAGGCCGCATGACAAGTCTCGGTCCAATCTGAAAACGTTTAACACCCGCACACGAAAAGAGGTAGAAAGGGGCATCGGGTGACATAGAAGCACCGGATTGCAAAATGGACAACGGGGAAAATGCTCGGATGCATGAGACGAACATGTATGCAAATGAAATGCACATGATGACATGATATGCGATGCATGACACGCAAGCAATGACAACGCAACAACAGCGAATAACTGGAGGACACCTGGCACATCGGTCTCGGGGCGTTACAACACTCCACCACTACGAGAGGATCTCGTCCCGAGATCTAGAATAGCACCGGAGGGAAAATGGAAGAGAAAGATATGAGGTAAAGCTAAGTTGCTCCTTTGACAAACGAGTGAAACCAAACAACCTTGAAAAAGGTTAAGCCAGTTCGAGAAAAAAATACAACAGAGATGAACGAAGTTGAAAACACTCCGTTAGAAAAGAGGAACAATGAAGAACAACTTCGGTCAGCACTCCGGGTGAAAACTGATGGAAGACTTGATAAAGCGAAAAGAACTTGAGCAACAGGGCACAACACTCCGGTTAAATGGATAAGCAAGAAAAGAACAAGGTCCTGATAAGAACAAGAAGGGTTGGAGAGAGCCACATCACAATGCCTCCGGAACAAAAGTAAGAATGGAATGGAGTGAACGAAGGCAAACACGATCTTGGGAGAGCACGCTTACAACAAATGCTAGAACGGAGTTGTTGGAAAACCAACAACGAAAAGAATAATCTTGATATGGTCTTATGGAATACATCTCAAATTATGAGGTGACAACCTGCCACTCACGGGAAGAAGAATTGAATTGATATGGACAAGGAGACGAGAAAGTTATTTCACCGGGAGGGTAGATGGAGAACTTGGATCATGTATTATAACCATAATAGCATTAGTCCTTAGGGAAAGCTTTAGGTGAAAAATAACCCTAGATAACTCCAATGACGAGGTTGATGGATTTAAAATACCCCATTCTTAACAACCTGTGTTTCATGAAACACGAACTCAAATTATCAAGAATGACATAATACCACCTCCAATGATATGGTTGAAAGAATTGCACTCCGGATTGCAAGATGAAGAATGCTTGAGCTCCTCTGAAAAGAATGTTGATGAACACTTCGAGAAGGAATTAAATCCTTGATGAACCATCATGTAGAACCTTCATGAAGAACTCCGGTAAACAAAAAGGAATGATCAATCGAAACGAAAGATGAACAGAGTAAGGTTGAAGCCTTGCAACGATTAGATGAAGCTTTGCGACGGGATGAAGTGGAGACTTGGAACTCCGGAAAAGAAAAGATAAGGCATCTCGAACTGAGAATGTGATATGATGAACCACTCCGAAAAAAGAAATTGAATTTACTCGATGAAACAAGAATAATAATTACATTATGCTTATCCTTCACCAATTTAAATTGATGACAAGCAATGGATTTGGCATACTACTTATTCTTGTTGAAAAGAATTACAGACAGATATAGCGCGAACTTGGGAAGATCTTCAACGAACCATCGGTGGGATAGAAATAACAAATAAATTGATATGATAAACGAAAGAAGAGAATATTGAATGAACCACCGTAAGAATTGGAAAATGAACGAATAAAAGATAAAGAAACACCGGGAAAGAATTAGCAAATGAACGAAAATGCTTGCTAGGATTTAGATACAAGAGAACGAAGAGGTCAAGAACTGATTAGAGGATACTTGAACGATGCACCGGTAAGATTTGGATAACTAGAGCTGAAAGCTGGAAATAATAATTCTGAGATAATGGCCTCTGGATAATCAAACTGAAAAGAATCTTGAATTTCTCTGGATAGATGAAAAGAATTTTCACAACCGAGAATAATTATGAGGATGGCAACAAGCTAGAATCACGAATCTTGAAGATAATGGAGCAAGATATTGAGGTAAACTCTTCTTCGGTCTTCAAAATCTGAGAATGATGATGAGAAGCACCGCCATGAATTGTTGAGGCACTCAGGAATGAAAAATAGAAAAGGTTGAGCCAATGATGAAAAGAATTTGACAGATCTTGGAGAAAGACATTTGACTGATGACAGTTCATTCTTACGTCAAACTTTGGAAAGAATTTGAGAAGCTCTGGTAAAAATTAGAAGAGTCGGGTAAGATCCTGGGAAAATACATGTGGGTTATGGCCCACTCAAAAGAAACACCATAGAACGATTTAAAAGAGAGAATGAACCAGTTGAATTTAACGGCTTGAATGAGATAACAACCTCGAAATAAGTTGAACGGATCTTGAATGACAAAACGAGCCTTCTGAGATTTCTCCAGCACTCCGGAACAATTGAATAGCAAGCGGGGAATGATTAAGAGGTGCACCGGTATGAGATGGTATTTGAAACGAGGAAAAGGATATGATCAACAAAGCTTGACTTGAAACCACCGGAGATGAAAAGAATGAAGAATGATGAACTTGAGGCTCCGTTAGGATCTTCATGAGAATCACCGGATAAGAATATTGATGGAAAAGGATGGAGAGACTTCACAAGAATAAAAAGGATACTTGATTAAGACATCAGATTCCTTGAAGAAAAAGGGTGGGTGGCGGGAAAAAACAAAGGCAACTTGGAGACGGATGAAACAAACACTGTTGAGAAACCTAGGGTTGATCTTGCGGATGTTGAAAAATATCGGATCGACTTGAAGAGAAACACACCGGTTGAAAAGACATTGATCAAGAAGGATTTGTATTCACATAGGAACGTGAGAATACCATTTAGGAAAGGTATGGAATCAACTCTTGACTTCGAAGCAACTCGAATACCACAACTCACAACAAAACAAAGGATTGGCTTGCGGAATAAGCCGAAACAAACATATGATAGAGATTTCGTCTGAAGTTTTTGTGGGGGGGGCCTACACGGGCTCGATCGTACAGCACCATCATGTAGAAGGCAGCGCACATGGCATACGAAGCGTCCCCGAGTCGGCATAGCCAAGGACTCTTTAAGACACAACGAGACCACTGTAAAACCAATTGTGAATAGGCAGACCACTAGACGTCGAACCCCAATTTCATATCACATATCTATCAGAAAGATATCCTAAGAGCTACTTGAATTCCCACTTATAAACTCCCGAAACTTTCCGGTTATGCAATCAGGTGTTGGGGATACAGGGGAAGCATAATATCTCACCCAAACAAACAAATCCTACATCCAGCTGTATCCATCCTTCAACACATAACCAAGAAACCTTCGGAAATCGTTTACCTCAACCTTCGAAAAGCATCCGTTATACAAGTTATGGCAATACTCCCGAACTCCCGCCCCAGTACTGGGTGGCGTCGAGGTTATCTCACCAACAACTGCATAAAAGAGATTTTCGATATCGGCGAAAACTAAACTCAGGTATTCCAGAACTGCAACAATAAAATTGTGACGACAACACCTCGGAGCTCAACTCCCCGGGACACTGCCACTACCCCTAAATGTCAGGAGGCACCAAGAACAATGTTCTCGTCACAAAACCATCGGAACGATTCCAAGATACCCGCGTGATCCTAAATTTTTTTTAGTGAAATTTGAGAAGAGAAGAGTCAAAACTCTACGTCAGGATGTCTCACCAGAGTGACGAAGGGACTGAGCAGTAAAAAGAATCCTACTCTCCGATATATAATTCCTAAATGACTCAAAACATTTTTCTAGACTCAATAACGCCAGCGATTCGATCAAGCAGGGGGCTCCTAAGGTCGGGGAAGGCTCTGATTACCAACTTGTAACGCCCTCGATGCGGCTATATCTCCCACGTGTCGAAGCACGACTTAGAGGCATAACCGCATTGAAAGCAATGTCGCAAGTGAGGTAATCTTCACACAACCCATGTAATACATAAAGGGAAAGAGATACATAGTTGGCTTACAATCGCCACTTCACACAATTACATGAATAAAGCATTACATCAACCATATACAATCAAGGCCCGACTATGGAACCAAAATAAAAGAAGACTACCCCAAATGCTACACAGATCCCCGATCGACCCCAACTGGGCTCCACTACTGATCAACTAGAACGAAACAACACAAAGGACAAGATCTTCATTGAGCTCCTCCTTGAGCTTGGTTGCGTCACCTGCACGGTATCATCGGCACCTGCAAACTGGTTTTGGAAGTATCTGTGAGTCACGGGGACTCAGCAATCTCACACCCTCGCGATCAAGACTATTTAAGCTTATAGGAAGGGTAAAAGGTATGAGGTGGAGCTGCAGCAAGCGACTAGCATATATGGTGGCTAAACATACGCAAATGAGAGCGGGAAGAGAAGGCAAGGCACGGTCGATAAAACTATGATCAAGAAGTGATCCTAGAACAACCTACATCAAGCATTATTCCAACACCGTGTTCACCTCCCGGACTCCGCCGGAAAGAGACCATCATGGTTTCACACGCGGTTGATGTTTTTTAATTAAGATCAACTTCAGGTTTTCTACAACCAGACATTAACAAATTCCCATCTGCCCATAACCGCGGGCACGGCTTTCGAAAGTTCAATCCCTGTAGGGGTGTCCCAACTTAGCCCATCACAAGATCTCACGGTCAATGAAGGATATTCCTTCTCCCAAGAAATTCCGATCAGACTCGGCATCCAGGTTACAAGACATCCTCGACAATGGTAAAACAAGTCCAGCAAAGCCGCCCGAATGTGCCGACAAATCCCGATAGGAGCTGCACATATCTCGTTCTCAGGGGCACACTCAGATGAGACTAGCTAGGAGAAAAACCAACCCTCAAGTTTCCCCGAGGTGGCCCCGCAGGAAGCTCAGTTCGGACCAACACTCAGAGGAGCACTGGCCGGGGGGGGTTAAATAAAGATGACCCTTGGGCAGGCCTATCCAAGGGAAAGAAAAGGCTAGGTGGCGAATGGTAAAACCAATGTTGGGCCTTGCTGGAGGAGTTTTATTCAAGAAGAACTGTCAAGGGGTTCCCATTATGACCCAACCGTGTAAGGAACGCAAATCCGGGAACATAACACCAATATGACGGAAACTAGGGCGGCAAGAGTGGAACAAAACACCAGGCATAAGGCCGAGCCTTCCACCCTTTACCAAGTATATAGATGCATTAATTAAATAAGAGATATTATGATATCCATACAAATATCCATGTTCCAACAAGGAACAAACTCCAATCTTCACCTGCAACTAACAACGCTATAAGAGGGGCTGAGCAAAGCGGTAACATAGCCAAACAACGGTTTGCTAGGACAAGGTGGGTTAGAGGCTTGGCTTAACAATATGGGAGGCATGATAAGCAAGTGGTAGGTATCGCAGCATAGGCATAGCAAAAGAGCGAGCAACTAGCAAGCAAAGATAGAAGTGATTTCGAGGGTATGGTCATCTTGCCTGAAATCCTGCAAGGAAGAAGAACGAGTCCATGAAGAAGACAAACGGATGTAGTCGAATGGGTCCTCACAATCACTACGTTACTGGAACCAACCCGAAGAAGCAACACCGAAAAGAAGCACACAACATAGTAAACAACCAACACATGAACATGGCATGATATGCGGGATGCGGTATGCGGTGCATATGCATGATTTGCAAAGGAATGATTGAACCTGGCACCAACATGGAAATCCAAGAGTGCCACTGGAAAGGTGAGGTGATTTCGGTCGAAATCGATATAAAGATCATCGGAATCGGATGCACGGTTTGGAAATGGCAAGCAAAACAAATATGGCATCGGTCTGCGATAAACAGCAAGTAGCCTTCTAAATGCATCAAGATAAATATGCTATAGCACTCAAACATAACAACAAAATACATGGCAGGGATCCACTCATGAAGCTTGAAAAAAGATGAACACTGAGCTACGGCTAATTCACTCAATAACAGGATCAAACAAGCATGGCAAAAGCGCAAACGATAACAGGTTACAGACTTAGTGAAATTAAAAACATGTCAGGAATTTAACATCAGGAAGCACACTTTAGAGCATGAGAACTACATGCTACAGGATCATATCATGGCAAATGAAGGCATCGCATGAAGCTACTCTAAGCATATAACAAAAGTCCCTTAGTGCCCTTGAGCCAAAAGGGATCGGAAAATACAATTGCAAGCATGTGAACATTGCAAAAACATAAACAGATTCAGACTTAGTGAAAAACTGGAGCATGGCAAAACAGTTAACAAGTAGGCATGTTTACGAGCTCCATGCACTCACTACAGAGCATGACATGACAAACTAAGCATACACCCAGCAAGAAGACATGGCATAGAAGCTAGACATGGCAAGAACAACAACAAAGCATGCACGGATCAATAGCAACATCCTTGGCAAAATTGCTAAACATGTCAACAATCTGCCAGGATCATTTTATAGCAAAAGTAGAGCTCGATAGACTCAAGCTAGGGTACTCCATAATTGCAAACAATGACATGGATGGAAAGATCACCACAATGTTAACAAAACATCCTTAATGATATCCTCAAAAGAGGCATGGATCACTAGGAAACAACATGAACATATGGCATAAAAACAAAAACAGGACAAGGACTTGGAGAAATTCTAAGTCCCTGAAATCAGCATCAACGATTATGCTACTTTGCAAGCTTGTTCTAGTCACCACAAATATCACAAAAATACATGGCAAGCACCCCTGTAAAGATGGCATGGCATTCTACAAAACACATGTAGAGCTCAGGATCATAGCATGCACACATAAATCATGGCAAAAATGAAAAAAGGCCATTTGCTGAAATAGATCTGACATAATCATCACATAGCCCTCTTCCCACAGCATTTCGGGCATCAAGGTGAGCTCAAATGAAAATGATGCAATGAGATGAAATGATGTACTCGTCAAGACGAACATTTTGATATGCTACACGCACGAATCGGAGCAACGGTGATGAAGCTATGATGCGATGAATATGCTCAGAAAATACTGAAATCTGGGGGGACTTAGTGAAAAAAACACAAGTGAGCATCATATAGCAAAACAATGTATGGGCGGGGTTTAGCAGCGGGGCTAAGCCCAATAGAGGAGGAGGTCGGCCAGGCCCACGAGAAGATGGGTTGGGCCACCGGCGAGCTGGGCCAGGGAGGAGGTGGCCCACGCGGGGTTCAGGAGCGGCGCACGGGAGGAGCAGCTCATATGCTCGCTCCCGAACACGGTCATGGTGGCGGCGGTGGCTCTGGCAGGGCCGGTGAAGGCCAGGGACGATGGGGATGTGCGGGAGGCGCCGGAAACGGGCAGATCCGGGTGGATCCGGCCCCGGGGATCTCGTTCCCGGCATCGACGGAGCTCGGAGAGGCGCAGCTCCATGGCGGCGGCTGGATCTGGGGTCCGGCGGCGGCGTGGGCCGTTTGGTGGCCGGGGCGGCGCACCGGCGAGGCGGCGGGGTCGGCGCTTGCGAGGGTACTGCGGCGGCGAACAGCGGACGCAGAGCGGAGGCGCGCAGCGCTGGACGGCGGAGAAGGCCAACGGGGCACGCGCGCGGGCGGCTCGGGCCCGTTGCGGCCCGAGGCGGGCCTCCCGCGGGCCTGACGGGCCGCGGCGGCGCCGGGGCGCTGGAGGCGACGCGTGGCGCCCTGGGGTTGGAGGAGGGCGCGGTCAACGTCGGCGGGGCCAATGGAGGCGCGACAAGTGGCGGTGGAGGGCTTGCCGGCGCCGGAATTCGAGGAGAGGAGGTGGGAGGCGGCTGGGAGATGATTGGGGGCACGGAATTTTAGGGGGAGGGGTAGGTAGCTGCCCAAAATGGAAGGGGAGTTGGTTTAAATAGGAAAAGGGGGCTAGGATTAGGGTTAGGAGGGGGTTTCTTGACCCTGCGATCGCGATCGGGCGGTTCCGGATGTGAGGAGAGGTAGGCTGGACCTAGGTGGTCTGTGGGAAGAGAAGAGAGGGCAGTCCGGCACGGGTTTCCGGAGACTGAAAACGTCCGATGAATAAACCGACAACGGTGCCGCTACGGATGGCGGTTGGGCAGTCAAACGGGCTTCGAATGCGACGAAACTTGACACGCGCTCTGCCGGTAGTAAACCAAGTCCACATGACAAGTCTCGGTCCAATCCGAAAACGTTTAACACCCGCACACAAAAAGAGGTAGAAAGGGGCACCGGGTGACATAGAAGCGCCGGATTGCAAAACAGACAACGGGAAAATGCTCGGATGCATGAGACGAACATGTATGCAAATGAAATGCACATGATGACATGATATGCGATGCATGACACGAAAGCAATGACAAGGCAACAACAGCGAATAACTGGAGGACACCTAGCACATCGGTCTCGGGGCGTTACAATGTGGCCACATGAATTTGGAAAATAAAGTGGGAGCATTACCTGACCAATTAAATATGTGTTTGTTAACTAATATCAGTATCATATCACAATTCGTATTTGAAGAAGTAAGCTTTGGACTTATGATTGGTGTGTTGTTTAGCTTCAAGAGTGGACTACTCCTAGTGTGACACATAGCAGCTACAAAGATTATAGTGTAGATATAATGGGAAAATCATAAGCATCAGGAGTAAAATCAGCAAAGTGGAACTTGCTGGAATATATGTGCTAGTATTGCCGGTATGGCTAGAAAGGCTTTGGATACCAGCTCTCTTCAACTGAAGGTGCGGTCCTTTTAATATCAGTGTAACTCTCAAAGGCAACACAACTCCCCGCATTCCCTTGCTAATCTTATAGGATTCAAGTGGGCAGGCCACTACAAATCCTATTCCTATGTTTACAAAATCCTACGAATCAAAGAGGCCCGAAGAGTTCAAAGTGTCCATCACAACCGACCGTATAGACCTCTACAGTGCAAATGTCCCTGCTCATCTTCACTACAAAGAACATATTGTACTACTATCATACTCCCTCCGTTCCAGAATATAAGTCTTTGTAGAGATTTCCACTATGGATCACATACAGATGTATACAAATACATTTTAGAGTGTAGATTCACTCATTTTGCTCCATATGTAGTCCATGGTGGAATCTATACAAAGACTTGTATTTAGGAACGAAGAGAGTACTTATTAAAGAAGAACAGAAGAGGAACATGCTAAAGAAGAGCAAGCAGATTTTGGATAATAAAATGTTCGTTGCACAGTGCCCACACATGATGAACCAGAGCGCATTAAGAATGCAACTCCCTACTGTCTCTCTATATGTGGTGCACGTGCTTTTTGAAAGTAAAGTAGGAACATTAACTGACCAATTAAACGTTATCTGTTTTAGTAATATCAGCATCATATCATATTCGTATTTGAGCAACAAGTTTGGAATTATGAGTGGCACGTTGTTTAGCTTGATGGATTCAGGAGTAGTGCTAAGCAGGTACAATGATGGTACTGAATATAAAGGCATGTATGCATGCAAGTCGCGTGACTTTTGTCATTTGAGTCAATCGACCATTTCAGGCGGTTGGATGAAGATCCTATGTCTCCTAACCCTTCCTCTTCCTCGTCTCTCATTCTTCCCATACAGAACACCGCATAGGCCGCCGGCCGAACCACCGGCCCCGACCCCCCGCCCTCCCCTGAACCGCCCCCACCGCCTTTGTTCCTCCGCCACCCCCACCCCCGCCCCTGCCCGCGTCGAGTTTTCTTCGTTCGGCGAGGCCCCACCACTGCCCCCCACAACCACCGTCCCCACACGAGCCCCTTCATTCGCACCGGCGAACTCCGGCGAGCTCTGAAAAATCGACTGACCCAATTTTGAAATTTAGTCTATTGTCATTTAACTAGTGTGGACTATAAAAGGGGAAAACCATAAGCATTGTGAGTATAGTGTTGAGCGTGCCATGGCAGATCTGAACGTGCAAAATGGACAAAGGAAACTTCGCAACCAATGTTTGCTTTCAACTAGCAAGTAACTGATGGACAAGAAAATCAGAGTAAAGTAGTGGCAATCTATTTCCTTGCTGCAATAAATATGTTGAGCAGATACAAAAGAGTACCGCCTCTGGTACGGCGCCGTGTATGCATCTGCTGAGAATTTGACGGTGCTGCGGTAGCAATGGCTGTCAGCGGCGTGGAAGAAGATCTAGGAGGGTAGACGGTGGCGGCGGGGCGCGGTGGACGAGACGGCCGTAGGAGTGGCGCTGGCAAGGTGGATGACGGCAGGGATGAAGCGAGAGGACGGGATGCAAGGATCCCGGCCCAAAGCCGTGGATGAGAGAGGTCGATCTCTTGTAATGGACGATGGCGTCGGGGTATCAGCTCCGGCATGGTGGCGGAGGACGGCGGTGGATGGGGTGGCGGACGGAGGAGGCTGGGGTGGAGAGGCTGTTTTGGTGCCCACGGAGTACGAATGGGGAAATGGAGGGAGAGAGGAAGGGGGGAACCATGCCTTCAGGGCGCGCTTGTGCCAAATGCGAGTAAATTTACAAACTTAGCCCTCATTTAAAATTTCCTACATCACAACAATATTAGTTGGTTGGGGATAGGACGGTAATCTCGCATACATCGAATATTTGCCGACGAGAGTTTCTTTTTTAGCGCCCACCATGTATGAATCGGGGAGGGAGTCGATTTCGGCCGAGGAGACACTGTGCTTTGGCACCCATCATGTATGAATCCGGGTGAGAGGCGGTTATGTCATGTTTGAGTGAAATTATAAACCTACCCCTATCAAAACCTATAGAAATCAAGCCGATAGGCTTTGCTTGTCAGGGATAGGCAGTAATTTCCATCTCATGGATTTTGGTTTCGGGCGGTTACTGCGACTTTCCCCGCTTCATTCATTTTTTTGCAGAGCAAGAGTGCACGTTTACCGTGCCAACTCAATTCAAAACCAGTTTGTACTCTATTTTTGTTCGGCCGAGATCCATTTGCGATTCAAATAAAATTCTATATACATCATTTTTTTATATATACTTTCAAAAGCACAACAAAGAATTCTGCTCCTTTATATGTATATAATATGATTTACAAATACAATGATCTCAAAATCATAAGGTTGAATTCAAAAAAATTCAAACCAAATTATGTTCTACTAAAATGTATGGATCAGTAATATCTACATATTAAATAACATAGATGCGCGTGAATTCATATGAGTATGCATGTTTGATAGATCAATTTTGTTTCGAGTATGAATTACATGTATCATCATCTCGAATTCAAATATTTGAATCCATTTTATGTTGACTCCTTTCACGCCCATCTCTCTGGCATGCTCCTTCACGTAGCTATCATTCTCTTTTCTCCAGCTCACCCGCACGCTCACTTCATGTTTCTCCAATCTTTGCAAACATGGTCTCTCGACGTCTCCCTTGAGAAGTGTCACACTCTCCTTATCATTATACATTACACGGTTTTCATTATCTCTCACGTCTCTACCGTTCTCTGGTATCACTAGGTACCTAAGCTTTCTTTTTCACCGCCACACACACAGTCTCACTTGTCTTTCACTTTGTCTTTCTCTCTATAGGGTTCTCTCACACACCCTATATGTCTCTAGATATGACTCATACCACTAAAATTACTCTCTCCTGCAGACACAACATTTGTTGCGGTCTCCTTTCCGTCTCCATCCTAGTTATAAACTGACATTATTCATTTGTTTACCGATCAGACAAACTCCCCCACCCGCTCTCTCTCTCTCACACACACACACACATCTCCTGCTTCCACTCCCCTTCCCGACTATCGTCTCTCTCTCACACACGCACACACACAAAAAACTCTCGCTTTCGCACCCCAACTCGTATTTCTCTCACATCATTGACCGACTAGCCTCCAGATAGGTTTATACACCCGCACACTCGTGCTTCCACTATCGCGTACATGTCTCTCTCGCTCTCCTTTTATCTATGTATATTTTTCGTCCCTTCTTGAGACACGCCCTCTCAATCGTGCACACACACACTATCGCCTCATTTTAAGCTGATACCTCACACACGCACACACTCTTTGTGTCTTTGTCACACATGCACTCCGTCCTCCTCCTCTCTCCCTCTCTCTCACACACATAACATACACACACACATGGGCTTTTTGCAACAACTATCAAGATGCCCATGCGTTGCATGGAACATCAAGATGCAATTGTATGAGTATTTTATCTTGTGGGAGAAAAGGATGAATGAGGGAATGCCTTATTTGCAAATGTTGAGAGGGGTCTGGGTATATTTTTGCAAAATTGCCATAGTTTCCTTCCTATCCGTCAGATATAAATCGGACGGCCTCTATTGCAAGATGGCAGGCAAACCATCATCACCAACTCTGTTTTTTATCTCTAACTAGCAAGATGCCCGTGCGTTGCACGTAACATCAAGATGCATTTGTATCACTAGTTTATCTTGTGGGAGAAAAGGATGAACGAGGGAAGGCCTTATTTGCAAATGTGGAGAGGTGTGTGAGTACCCTTTTGCAAAATTGCCATAGTTTCCTTCATATCCATCAGATATAAATCGGATGGCCTATATTGTAGGATGGCAGGCACAGCATCATCACCAACTCTATTTTTATAAGAGTGTAGATATAAATCGGACGGCCTATATTGCAGGATGGCAGGCACACCATCCTCTCCACATTTGTAGATAAGGCCTTCCCTTGTTCATCCTTTTCTCCCACAAGATCTTGATGTTCCGTGCAACACATGGGCATCTTACTAGTAAGAATAGAAATTAGAGATATACCACTTCTCGAATTGAAACCAACAACATTCCTCCCTTATCTCATCGAAACCACCAAAGGAATATATTGAGTGAAACATAAGATATTTTTAGTGATACATGTATTTCAAAACTAGACTCTTTTCTGTCAAATCAGTGAATATGTATTAATCTACTTTGATCGTGTGGAAACGCATTGGCACATTGATAATAGTTATAACTACTTAATTTTGTGGACACTAGACAAACGGTGGAGTAGATATACGAAGAGAAGAGGCACACGCATGTGGTCAGTCTCTCGCTGTCTCGCGCGCATGAGAGTTACATAAAGGCACCGTTAACAAATAAACCATAAAACCCTAGGTGCACAATTGCTGCATGCGCGGGTACCGGGTACGTGGTGGAGTGCACCTTTGTAGGAATAGTCAGCTAGTGTGATAATTTGATCAGTAGGAGTTGATGGTTGGGACCACAGCTGAACGACCTGGAGGCGGTGGCTCGCTAGTTGCCACAGATCGAGTAACCACGTTTAAAATATCATTTTTTAGCGGGGTGAGAGTTCCGATTTTCAAGGGCGAGTTATGAGTACTTAAGTAGTTTTTAGAGCGATTGGTATGGAACGCAAATGGAATTCATAACTACTACCTCCTTGGCATATGGAACGCAAATGGAATTCATAAGTACTTATGTTGCAAGATGTTGAACCTGGTAGTTCTAGGGTAAATACTATGGTTTAGATGTTGGTTTTCAGTAATGAAAATTGGAAGGGGGAAACCCTTTAATAAAAAAAAACTACTACCTCCGTCCTGGTTTACTAGTCCCCATCGTATTTTGGGTCAAAGTTTGTCCACGAATTTTACTTATAAAATGTGAATGGAAAACGAGATTTTGTTATACCCACAAAAAAGGACTAGAGGGAGTGATTTCTCTGACACGGACGCAACCGCTCATAGCGCAGGCATTGAATTAGCGCGCTGGCCAAGAGGGCCCCACTCGCTACAGGCCAGGCTGAACACGCCTCCTCGGCACATGCAACCGACTTCAGACTGCCCCGCCTGCCTCCATTGAATCCGCAAGTGTGCCAGCAACATGTCCTTCCGCGAGCCAGCTGGCATTTTAGAACACAACATCGGCTGGCTCCTCTCGTCCGCTTGCTATTTAAACAAGGCCAGACGCCTGGCAAGAACCCCACCACACCGCTACTCCCCACATCCTACTTGCACCATCTTCTCCACACTCAGCATCAGGTGAGCAAGAAAACGAGTTCTCCGGCATAAAAGAGGGCTGGGTGCCCAGACAAGCCAGGCTACTCGCTGCCCCACCTCCCTCCCCGCCCCAGGTCATCAGTATGATGGGCGAGGCTGCAGGTGGGCAAGCAGAGGAGCAAGCCGCCGCTCCTAGCTAGCCCCTGGTGCATCAACTCGATGCTCCAAGCCCGCTCGCAGAGGAGTGGCCAATTGCTGAACGCCGGCACACGAGGGACCACGGCGTCAAGTGCACCGTGGTTGGCCGCGCCATCCGACGCAAACATTGGCGGAACCGCGGCATGCTGGCGGAGGTGGCCAGCATGTTTGCGGCCATCGCCGACACCGAGAACTAGTAGACCACGGGAGCCGCTGCTGCTCTGAACCCATGAATGCTACAACCACCGCGTCGTCGGCATAGACACCCGGTGTGTTGCCTGGTTTGGCTCAAAACATCACGGACCCCAGCCGCGGCCGGCATTAGAAATTATACCTGCTTCTAGAAGTTATTCGCGGTTAGTCAAAAAATGACCAAAATACAATTAATTACGCATGGTCTTGACTTGTTGTGCTCGCACTGGTAATAGGAACTTGAGGTTATACTTTATTTATAACTCTCCTCACATTTTTTTGGCTTTGAAGTGAATCATGGTTGTGGACATTATCTATGAATGTGCAGATATCTGTGAACATGAGTTTGATGTGGAAGTTGAACTTGGAATGTTGGGCTTGCGCGTGAACTATACATGTCCAGTGCTTCGTCTATTATTGTTTAGAAAGTAATTATTGTTATTACATGACCCAAAAAAAGTTATTTTGTGCCACATCAGTAGATGCACGAACATCACAATAGGCATGCTGACTGGATAAACATTTGAACCTAGCTATTATGAAGGAAAAATTGTATTGACAACAGTTTTAGATAGTAGGAGATGCCTAGCCTGCTCTGCCTCTGCTAGCTTCTTTCTGGCTTCTTCCATATCTTCTTTAGCTTGGGTGAAGAGAGCATCTGATTGCTCTTTTCGCTTCTTCAAGAACTCAGCTACATTCTCAAGGGCTGCTGCATGCTTTCTTTCAGCCTTTACTAGAGCCATAAGGACACGAACAGTTGATGACTCCACCTGGCTTGTGTGTATTCCAGCATCATCTAGGAATTTGCACCTTGTGTCTAATCCAGCATCATTAGGGAACTAGCACCTTGTGTGTAATCCAGCCTCATTTTGGAAACATGATCTCTAGGTTGACCATACTTCCCTCCTCGCAGGAACTGCATCCTGACATGAAGTAACTTATTTTTTAGATCAATACTCAGAGCAACCCAGATCCATTTAGTAGAAGCTAGATAAACAGGACTGAGAGAAGTGAATTCAAAAGGAAAAATATAAAAATAGACTACAAGGTGAGAACACCCACTTCCTACATCAAGCTGAAAATGAAAGCACTAGGACGATTAATACTCTTCTTATTACACATCGAAGAACACGAGGCTAAGAGAAATAGGAAACTACAACATATACACATCGAAGAACACGAGGCTAAACGAAAGTAATTGAAAGGGTGTTACTTACCAAAGCTCATTTTACAGGTTTGGTGCAGCTCCTCTTTAACTTGCCACGCTCCTTGAAGATGTCCCCAATATCCCGTGTTTGGTCTTCATTGCTTCTCTGCAGGTTCGCACTCGTGGTTTGAAAATCTCAACATGGCAAGAAAAATATACTAGTAATACTCACACATCTTGTGGGCAACATTAAAGCACTTGTCTGCCATGTTAGAGCATCTCCAACAGAAGCGCAACGCGCGGCGCTTTAAAAAAGTGTTTCCAGTGCTGAGATCGAGGAGTAGAGATATAGACTAGAGACTAGAGAGTAGAGAGTAGAGACATAGATAGTTCTCAGCATAGATATAACATAGATAGATAAAAATAGATAGTTCAACTACTCCTCGTCGTCTGACTCCTCCTCGGTGATTTCCTCCTCCGACGTCTCAATGTAGGCGTGAATATACCGATCGTCGTCGGATTCCCAGGGCAACGCTGCTCCTAGCCTCATGTTGAATTGAGCATCAGCTTTTTGCGTACGCTTGTCCTCGCGATAGGCGGCTCGCCCCGCCATCCTCTTCTCCCTCTCTGCCCTCCTTTGCGCGTAGAACTCGCGCTCGTTGATGATGTCCTATGGGAAGCGTTGGCGCCACAGCACCATTGCTTCCTCGTCCATCTCGGTGATGCCAAGACAGTGCTCCCGCCTCCGGTTATCGCGACGATCCTCGTTGGTGATAAGCCACGGCAGAGGTGCGAGCTCCTGCGCCCGCTCCCGCGTCGGCACGTTGGGGAAGTTCAATGTTCTATGAGGCCACCGGAGGCGCCATGCCGCTGCGCCGTACACATGGGCGACCTTGTTGGCGGTGTCAAAATTACCGAGGCTGAGGCGCATCCCACGGAACCGGATCTCAGCGGAGAAGCCGTCGGAGGGGCGCGCGCGGACACTGTGGTATCCCCAAGTTTCCTGGCGACGCGGTGGCATGGTAGCATGGCGACAGCGAGGCGAGAAAGAGCGGGGGGGAGCGGTGGCGAGGCACAGAGCGGGGAGAGAGCGGTGGCGAGGCATAGAGAGGGGAGAGAGCGGTGGCAAGGCATAGATCAGTGGGAGGGCGTTGGATTTTATAAAGCACGTCGGACGCCGCGCGGCAAAACTAGTGCGTGTCCGGCCACTTTTTCGCGCGCGGGTGTGATCCTTTCCCGACGTCCCTGCTATCTCTACTCTCTTCTCTACTGTTATATTTATTTTATATTTTATATTTATCTCTCTTCTCTTCTCTACTGTTATATTTATTTTATATTTAATATTTATCTCTACTACTCTACTCTCTACTCTTTTTTCTACTTTCTTTTCTTTTCTCTACTCTCTACTCTTATAAAACCGAGTTGGTGATGATGGTGTGCCTGCCATCCTGCAATATAGACCGTTCGATCTATATCTGACGGATAGAAAGCAAACTATGAAAATTTTGCAAAGAGATACCCGCACCCCTCTCCAGATTTCCAGAAAAGGCCTTCCCTCGTTCATCCTTTTCTCCTACAAGATAAACTACTCATACAAAAGCCTCTTAATGTTCCATGAAACGCATGGGAATCTTGCTAGTTCTAAAAAACTTTCCATCATTTGCCACACTACTAGTTACATATGAATAACTTACCCAAGCACAGCGCGATACAGGAGTGAAGCACAATTACAAGCTGATATTCTGTTGGACAATGGAGGCTATAACCAATTACTTTTACGGGAAAAATAGCAACTAGGAAATCTGAGGGGTAGGTATGAACAAAATTGGAACTACACATGTACTGCTAAGTGATTCAATACAGACATTACCAATCGAGGAGGAGAACGATGGTCACGGTGGCCTCTGTGCATCATGGTCCGCAATGCGAGTCAGTTCATTGTCCACGACGGTGGTGCACTGCGCTTGGCGTCGGCTCCATGTACGACGATGACGAGGTGGACCATGGAAGACAGTGCCGGGGAAGAGGCTCTATGTACGACGATGACGAGGTGGACCGGCTCCAGTGCGGCGTACGAGGTCGTTGATGAGGCAGATGCGCTGTGGTGGACAAGTTCACCCATGGAGAAGGGGAGGAGCACGAAGGCTACAGTGTCGTGGATAATTCTATTTTCGTGTGGGGATAGAAAATGGGGAGTATTCAGGTGTACTACTCTGGGTGCCGGGGTGGGGTTGGCTGGGTAGGGTGAACCTAAAATTACGAAAGCAGGCCCCTACCAAGCGTAATCCGTAGACCTGTTCCGAAGGTTATGATGGTAACTTTGCACTGCTCGAATCAGGGTCGCGGGAGATTTTCCCGCCAATCTCAAAATTTTGTGACACTGAACTCCCATGTGGCGTGTTGGGTGATTGGGCTAAGCAACTAGCGAGTAGTACTAGTAACTACTGGTACTCCCTCCGATTTTATTAACTCTGCATATTACGTTTGACCGAAGTCAAAATTCCTAAAGTTTGACCAAGTTTATAGAAAAACATAAACATTTACCATAACAAATATGTATGATGTGAAAGTACATTTAATAATGAATCTAATGGTATTTATTTGTTATTGTATATGTTAATAATTTTTGTTATAAACTTTCTGAGAGTATACAAAACTTGACTGTGACCAATGCTAATATGCGGACTTAAATAAAAACGGAGGGAGTACACATTTTTTTCTTGGTTTGTAGTGAATTAATCATTTGTTGTAATTGTGAAATAAATATATTAGGCTGCTGACTTCGAATGTAATGGTCTCTACAATTCAATAGTTACAATCATTATTGAATTCCAAGGTGTATACGAGGTCTATAGTACTTCACTATATGCTCAAACTCACATAATCCCAATCAAATGAGAATCTAAATGCATTTCATAGTTATTACTTTGTAGGATGCAACAAAACCAACCGTAACTCTACATCATCCATTATAAAAGCAACATTTTGAACACATCCCAATGTGTGAATGAAACGTGTAGAGAGAGCTTGCGAGGATGGAGCAGATAGGGCGGTAAAGATTGTGTCTATGTGGACAAGACACTAGGAGACAAACCTAACGAGAGAGAGAGAAAGAGAGAGAGAGAGGAAGAAGTTAGGTCTGTGAGATAGATGGAGACATGTAATATACGTGAGATGTGTGTGCATCCGAATTCTGTAGACGTGGAAGGAGAAAAGACAACAGGTTTGATGAGAGAACAGGAAAAACATGGGCGAGAGGGGAAGGATCTCGTGGGTTGAGGGATTGATAATTTTGTGCGGGAGAGAGAGGGATTGGTAATTTTGTGTGGGAGAGAGAGGAGGGATGAGTCAGTCAGCCGTCGTCACATCATCCTGCTTCCACATGGCCCCGCATTCTCTAGTGTAGTGTGGTCGCTGTCTTCGATCTCCTCGATGCCCTCTTTGAAGGTTGAGGTGTTGTGCATGTTGGGGTGCAGAGAAGCACAAGCGAGAGTGGTTGCCATATAGCCTTGGATGGGGATGAATTGTGTGCTCGGGGGAGGGGGAGTGTGTGTGCATTGTGTGTGTGTGTGTTAGGTATTGAGAGAAATCAAACCTATGGAGAGAAATGTGTGTGTATGTGAAGGAAAGCTACATGCTAAATAGTGTTTTCACGAAGAGATTGTGCGTGCGAGATAGAGAGCGATGTGGGGGCCTTGAGGTGGGCAGGGACCGGGTGAGGCTGTCAAAATGTGTGCGTTGATGCATGTGTTACATGTAATCGTGTGAGGGACAGACGAATCGAGAGAGATGGTTGTTGTGTTACGGATGCTCCTCTCTCTCTCTATCACACACACACACAAGTACAAATAGAAGACCGTTCTCTCATGTATACACAATGTACCGACGTCTGTCTATGTCTCACTCATGCCTGATCATTTGCACATTCACACCTCTCTATGTCTCTATCACACGCACACCGTCTCCACATTGCCCTTCCGCCACAACACATATATGGACACATACACACGTTCTCTCTTAGTCACACACACAAAATCAGTATTAAAAAAACTAGGGCGCACCTAAAACGTCCAAATCCAAATAAACACAAACTGGAGCTAAATTCAAATATATGGGAATATTGTAGCGTCAAGAACTTCTCTAGGAAAAAAAGTTGAGTAATATTTGGGGATTGTTTTCACACACAAAAAGGTTCGGTGGGTGTGCTTCGAGCGCGGCACGATGACACACCGTTCGATCGACCGCACGACCATGGTTCATGTGCTTGCACAAGATTCTGTATCGTGGCTGTGGTAACTAATATAAGCGCTGCCTCAGTCTAATGTTTACATGTACTAGTACGGTTTTCTTTTAAGTTTGACCAACCCTATATAAAACTAAACTAAGCTCCCATACGCACACTCATCAATATGCCGCTGCCGCCGTTGCGCATGCTAGCGCCCGCATGCTCCGGCCAACCATTTCTCGCCCATCACCACCGTGTCACTGCCATCCCTGTACCATGAAGCCGAAGGCTCGCCCGCTCACGTCGTTTGCAGTCCCTCCTCGCGTTGCCGCCGCGCTGCCAAGCATGCAAGCAGCTGGTGGAGCCGCATCTATGCATGCAGTGTACGAAGAGGAGGACGAGCGCGTGCTCTAGCACGCCGATGAGGAGGAACTAGCGTGTCATTGTCGTCTCCACCCGCGCGGAGGAGGCACACATGGTGGCTATCGCGGCGGAAGCTGGTCGCGCCGCGCCGAGCCCGCAAACCGGCTGTGGATGCGGAATCTACCTTCGAGACCTTGAACGCCACGTGGATCCTGCAATCTGAAGGAGCAATTTGGGTCAGTCTACTTGTGAGCCGTTGGATGCAACATGGATGGAAAGAAGGGCTTCTTCAACCTCCGAAATTAATGCACTATTCATCTTCTCAGCCCGCCACATGCCTAACCGCCTGTCGCCGCCGCCCCCCCCCCCCCTGAACCGCCCGCCACCACCACGCCCCCCCCCCCCCCCCCCTCCGTTTAACCCCGGGCACAATCCATTTTTCCGGTGAACTGCATTGCACACCCAACACTCATAAGATAGATCATGGGCACCCTGCCACCCTAATATAGATACTAGGGTAGCTTCTCTGTCGTCTTCTTCCTTTGCTCCGTCGAACTTCTTTCACAAATCGACTGACCCAAATTATACTACTAGTACGAACGTCTTAAGTACAGTAGGAACACGAAGATACGAGTAGTAGTATTGTCGGGATGTTGGGTTCCGGCAAACCCTTAAGGTTCGAACACTAGGGTGCGTGCGAAATCTTTCCCTCCAACCGATCTACGCTCTAGCTCGCTAAGATCTTGCGGACGAACTCGACGAACTCACAACATAGAAGGACACGGGGTTTATACTGGTTCGGGCCACCGTTGTGGTGTAATACCCTACTCCGGTGTGGTGCTGGTGGATTGCCTCTTGGGCTGATGATGAACCATACAAGGGAAGAACGGCCTCCAGAGTTTGAGACGTTCTTGAGCTCGGTGAGCTTGTGTGTGGGGGGTGGTCTCTCTCTTATCTCTCTAAGGTGGTGGCTAGTCCTATTTATAGAGGCCTGGTCCTCTTCCCAAATATCGAGCGGGAAGGGAGCCAACAATGGCAAGCTAATTTGAAGGGGGACAGCTAGTACAAGCTATCCTGATAAAATTAGTCTTCGCCTGCACAAAGTTCTGGTGGTGACGCTGTTCTGGGCTCCACGATGACCTCCGTCTTGCAGTCCATGGTCTTGGTCTTGTTGCACCGAAATGGCAACCTTTGCCTGAGGCCTGCGCTTGCCCCCTTTGCACCAAAGAGGAAACAAGGACGTTGTGCGCGCTGGCGCCCGCCTGGTGTCGATCGTCACGGCTCACTTCACGAGAGCCTCGTGAGGTTCGCCTCGCCTTGATATCTCCGCTCCTCGTGAGCCTGCCTAGCTAGGCCACTCCAGAGGAGGTCTTGCGTCGTCCGCCTCGCGAGGCTTGGCCCCTCGCGAGGGTCTCGGGTGCTTTGTTGGTGAAGATGGGTCGTACAGCCTGCTAGCTCAGCCACGCCCGGGCTGCAGGCAGGCAAGTCTGGGGACCCCCGTTCCCAGAACGCCAACAAGTACCAACTGCAAGAAGAAGAATAGTAAGATATAGTACTACTACTACTGTATGTACTAAAGAGTTCAAATAACGAGAAAGAACATAAACATAGTTCTGCTGGGGCTCAGCACAACACACCCCTGAAATAAAACTAAGCAACTAGTCTGTTTGATACTTTAGTAGAACCAGCATGAGCGACGGCACTGCCACCTTACTCGGAGTCCGAGTCCACGTCCTCATCCTTCTTCCTCTTCCTCTTTGCCGCCGCTTCTTTGCTTGAACCGGACACTAGGCTCTACTTCTTCATCCAACCCTTGTAGATATTTAAACAAAGGTAGGCATCCAATGCTGCATACAGGATGTGATCTTCATCTATTTTCTTCGACTCCCATGCATGATGAAACTTGTGGTGAGGTTTCTTTAGTTTAGCGTATTAAGGATCAATGATGGCTGCTGCCAGGGTCAGCATTGAAGGCTGAGAGGGGGACACCAGGCTTGCCTTCTGGAGATCGAAGGGCTGGCCTACAATGAGGCCTATCCGACCTAGGACATCCCTGTCGTTCCTAAAGTCTAGGGTAACGAATTTCACTCTTTCGTCCTTGACGAAGTTCTTAAAATCCTGGCACTCAACGTCGGCATGGCATATGTGGTAGACCAAGAACACATTATGTACGCAAACCTGGATCACGGCGGGCTTCTTCTTCTTTGCCTCCTTTGGAATCTTCTCGCTTTCCAGGACTGTGGTGTACTCAACATCTAGCCCAGCGACCCACTCATCCTTTGAGTTTTCGAACATGCTGCTGAAGCTAGCAAGGCATCCTTTCATTGTCGCAAATCCACGTGTGTAGATGACGATGAACTCATCGCTGGTGATGGCTCTAACCTGGTACTCAGCGGCGACCATGGAGATTTGGGAGGACATGGATTTTGGAGGAGGGTTAGGAGAAGTTGAACTGGTGTAATGTGAAAGGACGGGATGACTGGGAGCAAACTATTGTAAGGTAGAAGACGGGGATGAGTAGGGCGTGCGAATGGCATGGGATTGTTGGCTTGCCCAGTGGATAAATGTAACACCCACAATGCGGCTATATCTCCCACGTGTCGAGGCACGACTCAGAGGCATAACCGCATGGTGGTTTAGTCGCAAGTGGGGTAATCTTCACACAATCCCATGTACTGAATAAGAAAGGGATAAAGAGTTGGCTTACAATCGCCACTTCACACAAATAACAAGTTAAACATACATCATCCAGAATACAATCAAGGTCCGACTACGGAACCAAAATAAAGGAAGACAACCCCAAATGCTAGATCCCTGATCGTCCCAACTGGGCTCCACTACTGATCAACCGGAAAAGACACACAACAACGATCAAGATCTTCATCAAGCTCCCACTTGAGCTCGGTTGCGTCACCTGCACTGGTATCATCAGCACATGCAACTGTTTGGAAGTATCTGTGAGTCACGAGGACTCAGCAATCTCACACCCGCGAGATCAAGACTATTTAAGCTTATGGGTAGGATAAGGTAATGAGGTGGAGCTGCAGCAAGAGCTAAGAAAAATATGGTGGCTAACGTACGCTAATAAGAACGAGAAGAGAAGCAACGCAACAGTCGTGAAACTAGAAGTGATCAAGAAGTGATCCTGAAACTACTTACGTTCAAACATAACTCCAAAACCGTGTTCACTTCACGGACTCCGCCGAAAAGAGACCATCATGGCTACACATGCGGTTGATGCATTTTAATTAACTTAAGTGTCAAGTTCTTTACAACCGGACATTAACAAATTCCCATCTGCCACATAACCACGGGCACGGCTCTCAAAAGTTTATACCCTGCAGGGGTGTCCCTACTTAGCCCATCACAAGCTCTCACAGTCAACGAAGGATATTCCTTCTCCCAGAAAGACCCGATCAGTCTCGGAATCCCGGTTACAAGACATTTCAACAATGGTAAAACAAGACCAGCAAGACTGCCCACTGTGCCACCAAATCCCGTTAGGAGCTGCATATATCTCGTTCTCAGGGCACACCGGATGGGCCAGACATCGGGTAGACATAGACCCTGGTTACCCAGGGGGCGCCGGACATCGCCCAGGTTGGACCAACACTCAGAGGAGCACTGGCCGGGGGGGGTAAAAATAAAGATGACCCTCGGGCTCCGGAAATCCAAGGGAAAAAGGCTTAGGTTGTTAGGAAAATGTAAAACCAAGGTTGGGCCTTGCTGGAGGAGTTTTATTCAAAGCAAACTGTCAATGGGTTCCCATAACACCCAACCGCGTAAGGAACGCAAAATCAAGGAACATAATACCGGTATGACAGAAACTAAGGCGACAAGAGTGGAAGAAAACACCAGGCATAAGGCTGAGCCTTGCACCCTTTACCAATTATATAGATGCATTAATTAAAATAAGAGGTATTGTGATATCCCAACATATCCATGTTCCAACATGGAACAAATTTCAACTTCACCTGCAACTAGCAACACTATTTGTGGGGCTGAGCAAAAGCGGTAACATAGCCAAACAACAATTTGCTAGGAAGGTGGGTTAGAGGCTTGACATGGCAATATGGGAGGCATGATATTACAAGTGGTAGGTAGCGCAACAGAGCGATAGAACGAACAACTAGCAAACAAAGATAGAAGTGACTTCAAGGGTATGATCATCTTGCCTGAGATCCCGCAAGGAAGAAGAATGAGTCCATGAAGAAGACAAACGGACGTAGTCAAACGAATCCTCACAACTCCGGAACGAAACCGAAGCTAATGAGAGAAGCAACCCGGAAAGAAGCAAGCAACATAGTAAACAACCATCACATAAACATGGCATGATGCACAACCAAGTATGATGCATGTCCATTTTAATGAGGCAGGGCAGCTCGGCACGCGCGCTGTGAAGAGGCCAGCGAAGCCATGCGGAAGGGTCGGTGAGGCGGCAGCGAGGGAGCATGCTAGAGCTCGCCGGAGTAGCTGCAGGGGAGGCATGGCGAGATGGTGAAGGTGCTGCAGCAGCGGAGGACCTGCGAGGAGGGAGAAGGTGGAGGACGGAGCAGGTCCGGCGAGGAAGGAGAGAGATAGCGGCGGCAAAGGCCATGGAGGCGGGGTCGGCTGGAGCTTCGAGCTTTGAGCTCGGCATCCATGGCAGGACGACGAGGAGGCTAGAGACGCGAGGGCAAGGCGGGCGAGACGGGAGGCGACAGGGCTTGTCGGGGCTGGCTGCTGGTGCCCCAACGAGGACAGGAGCACAGCGCCACAGGAGGAGGTCGGGGTCCTGGCCATGGGGATCGCCGCGAGGAAGAGAACGAGAGGAGGGTGAGATGGGGATCGAGCGATGCGGGAGCGGCGGCGGGTACGGGAACGAAAGGGAGAGGACGAGGAGAGGCTGAGGGTTCGATCGGGCCTAGGGCTAGCTTTAGGTCAGGGACGGCTGGGCCTAAAAGGGCTGGCTTGGCTGTGGCTAAACACATGGGCCTAAATGGCCTGGCTCTCTCCTCTCTCTCTTTAATTTCTCTTTAACAGAAAGAGATTAGAGAGAAGAAATGAAAGAGAGGGTTAGGGAAAGAAGTTGAACACGCAAATAATTTTCCTGGACTCACAAAAATGTGCTTGTTCCGAGAAAATAGAAAAGGCCATGATTGAAAGATTTAAATTCAAACTCATTTGATTTAAATTCAAATGATTTGAATAGGAATTGAGGGTTGGGAATGTCAAAAAATGTTCGGATTTTTGGTGGAGCTCCGGAATATGATGAAAGAATATATGGCAAGGTTGGAGACCAAGAATTAAGATAAACAAAAGCATTGGGATAATTTGCAAGTGTGTTATGGTGAATTCCAAATTAAAGAAATATTTAATATAGCTCCCTAATTTTGGGAGGATGTGTTATAAAGAGAAGTGACCCTTCCCTCGATTTAAATAGATCAACCATCTATGCAATTTATTAGCTGAGTTGAGATGCAAAGATTGATGACATGATGGCATGATGACATGATGCAATGCAAAAATAAAAGAGCAAGCACAAATGAAACACATGGTGATCACGAAAATATGGAAGTCTTATGAAGCGTTGATCTCGGGGCATCACAACACTCCTCCACTTACAAGAGATCTCGTCCCGAGATCTAGGATGGCACCGGAGGGAAAACAGAAGATGAAGGGGTAAGACAATTTTGCTTCTTTGACAAACGAGTGAAACCAAAGAACCTTGAGAGGTTGAACAATTTGAAAGAAAGAATACAACAAAGATGAACAAAGTTGAAAACACTCTGTTAGAAAAGAGGAACAAGGAACATTACTAGAACCTTGTAGGTTGAAAGACATAAGAAAAAGGTTCTAATGGACAGGAAGTACATGCAAGCACTCTGAATGAAACAAGATGATAGACTTGAAAAGATGAAAAGAACTAGAGAAGAGGACACAACACTCTAGATAAATAGATGAGCACGAAAAGAACACGATCCTCACAATTCAAGATGATGAGTGAAGAGAGCAACATCACAATGCCTCTGGAAGAAATGAAAGAATGGAATGGAATGAGCGGAGGGAAACAAGATCTTGAGAGAGTACGCTTACAACAAATGCTAGAACGAGTTGTTGGATTATCAACAACGAAAGGATAAGCTTGTTGTGGGCTTATGAAAGACATCTCAAAATTATGAGGTGACGACCTGCCACTCACGGGAAAAAGATTTGATTGAGAGGTAGAAAAGATAGAAAAGCTTCTTCCACCAAGGTGATAAGATAACTCCAAGGAAGAAAGTGATGGGTTTACATATCTCATTCCTGAACTTGTGAATCATGAAACACACAGAAATTGTCAAAAATGACATAACACCACCTCAAAAGATAAGGTAGGAAGAATTGCACTTCGGAATGCAAGATGAAGAATGCTTGACCTCCTCAAAATAAAACATGTGTTGAGCACTATGTTTATCTTTGAGTATAGCTTGGCGGACCATAACTTCGAGAGAAATCTTGAAGAAGGAATGAAGAATGAAAGGAATCCTTGATGAGCCACCATGTTGATCTTCCATGAAGAACTCCGGTAATAAAAGAATGATCAAAAAGAAGTGAAGGATGAAAAGAATAGGATTGAAGCCTTGCAATGATTTAGGTGGAGCTTCATGATGATATAACCAAGAAAACTTGGAACTCCGGAAAGAAAAGATGAAGCATCTCGAACCGCAAAATGTGACATGATGAACACTCTAGAAAGAAGAAACTAGATCAGTTGGATGAAACAATAATAAGAATTATGTTATGCGTATCCTTCACCAATTTAGATTGATGACAAACAACAGATTTGGCATACTACTTATTCTCGTACAAAGGATTAAGATAGATATATCGTCACTTGGGAAGGTCTTCAACAAACCGCCGGTAGGATTGGAAAGAACGAATGAATTGATATGATAACCAAGGAAGAGAACTCTTGAACGAACCACCGTAAGAATTGAAAATGAACGAAGAAAAGATAAAGAAACACCGGGGAGAATAAGAAAATGAACGAAGATAATTGAGGGAATTGATACAAGAGAACGAAGAGATCACGAACTGATTAGAGAATATTTGAATGATGCACCGGTAAGATTTGTAGAACGAGAGCTGAGAGCTGGAATGAATAATTCTGAGATGATGGGCTCTGTATAATCAAAATAAAAAAAGATTCCTGAATTGCTCCGGATGGGTGAAAAGAATTATCACATCGAAAACAATTATGAGAGGATGGCAACAAGCTTGAAGTTCGCATCTTTGGAAGAATGGGTAAGATTTGAGGAGAAACTCTTCTTCGGTCTTCAAATGTAGAGAATGACAATGAGGAACACCACCATGAATTGTTGAGGCACTCCGGAATGAAAAATAGAAAGGTTGAACCAACGGTGAAAATGATTTGAAAAAACAATCTTGGAGAAGGCATTTGACTGATGATAATTCATTCTTACGTCAAACTTGGAGAAGAATTTGAGAGTAGCTCCGGAAAAATTAGAAGAGTTAGGTAAGATCGTGGGAAAATACCTGTGGGTTAGGGCCCGCTCAAAAGATACACTGTTGAAATGGTTTTGAAGATATATTGCACTGGTTAAATTAAAGAGCTTGAATGAGATAACATCCTCGAAATAGCTTGAACGGATTAGGAGTGAAAACACGAATCTTCTGAGATATCTTCGGCACTTCAGACATGAGTATAGATAGGTGAGCGATTAATAGGTGCAACGGCATGGGAAAGCATTTGAAATAGGGAAAAGGATAAGATCAACACCTACAACTTGAATTGAATCCACCGAAAAAGAAAAGATGAACGAAGAATGAACTTGAAGCTCCGTTAGTATCTTCCTGAGAATCACCAGATAAGAACATTTACGGAAAAGAATGGAGATACTTCCCATCAATAAAAGGATCTTGAAAAAAAAAAATGAGTCCTTAAAAAAAAAGGGGGGGGGGGGGGGGAAGAACAAAGACAACTTGGGACGGATGAAACAAAGACCGTTGAGAAACTGAGAATTGATCTAGAAAATATTGAAAGGGATGGAATTAACTTGAAGAGAAGCACACCAGTTGAAAAGGACTGACATGACAATCTCGATTATCATGAATGATTAGTATTCACATAGGAATATTAGAACACCGCTTAGGAAAGGTATGGAACCCACACTTGCCATTGAATCAACTCGAAAACCACAAACCAAAACAAAACAAAGGATTGGCTTGCAGAATAAGACGGAAACAAACATATGATAGACCCCATATCGTATCATGTGTCTGTTGGAAGGATATCCTACGTGATACTTGAATTCCCACTTACAAACTCCCAAAACTTACTGGTTATGCAATCAGGTGTTGGGGATACGGGGGAAGCATAATATCTCACCCAAACTAACAATCCCTACATCCAGTTGTATCCATCCTTCAACACATAACCAAGAAACCATCGGAAATCATGTACCTCAACCTTCGAAAAGCATCTGTTATAAAAGTTATGGAAATACTCCCAAACTCCCGCCCTAATACTGGGTGGCGTCGAGGTTATCTCACCAACAACTGCATAAAAGAGATTTTCAGTGTCGGCGAACTCAGGTATTCTAGAACTGCAACGATAAAATTGTGATGACAACACCTCGGAGCTCAACTCCCCGGGACACTGCCACAACCCCTAAATGTCAGGAGGCACCAAGAACAATGTTCTCTTCACAAGAATATCGAAACGATTCCAAGATACCCGCGTGATCCTAAAAAAATTCGTGAAATTTGAGGAGAGGAAAGTCAAAACTTCTACATCAGGAGGCCTCACCAGAGCGACGAAGGGACTGAGGAGTAAAAAGAATCCTAATCTCTGATATATATAATCCTAAGACTCAAAACATTTTGTTCTAGACTCAATAACGTCAGCGATTCGATCAAGCAGGGGGCTCCTAAGTCGGGGATGGCTCTGATTACCAACTTGTAACACCCACAATGCGGTTATATCTCCCACGTGTCGAGGCACGACTTAGAGGCATAACAACATGGTGGTTCAGTCGCAAGTGGGGTAATCTTCACACAATCCCATGTACTGAATAAGAAAGGGATAAAGAGTTGGCTTATAATCGCCACTTCACACAAATAACAAGTTAAACATACATCATCCAGAGTACAATCAAGGTCCGACTACGGAACCAAAATGAAGGAAGACAACCCCAAATGCTAGATCCCCAATCGTCCCAGCTGGGCTCCACTACTGATCAACCGAAAAAGACACACAACAACGATCAAGATCTTCATTGATCTCCCACTTGAACTCGGTTGCGTCACCTGCAACTGTTTGGAAGTATCTGTGAGTCACGAGGACTCAGCAATATCACACCCATGAGATCAAGACTATTTAAGCTTATGGGTAGGATAAGATAATGAGGTGGAGCTGCAGCAAGCGCTAAGCAAAATATGGTGGCTAACATACGCAAATAAGAGCGAGAAGAGAAGCAACACAACGTTCGTGAAACTAGAAGTGATCAAGAAGTGATCCTGAAACTACTTACGTTCAATCATAACTCCAAAACCATGTTCACCTCCCGGACTTATCCGAAAAGAGACCATCACGGCTACACACGCGGTTGATGCATTTTAATTAAGTTAAGTGTCAAGTTCTCTACAACCGGACATTAACAAATTCCCATCTGCCACATAACCGCGGGCACGGCTCTCGAAAGTTTATACCCTGCAGGGGTGTCCCAACTTAGCCCATCACAAGCTCTCATGGTCAATGAAGGATATTCCTTCTCCCGGAAAGACCCAATGAGTCTCAGAATCCCGGTTACAAGACATTTCGACAATGTTAAAACAAGACCAGCAAGACCACCCGCTATGCCGACAAATCCCGATAGGAGCTGCACATATCTCGTTCTCAGGGCACACCGGATGGGCCAGGCGTCGGGTTGGCATAGACCCTGTTTGCCCAGGGGGCACCGGACATCGCCCAGGTTGGACCAACACTCGGAGGAGCACTAGCCCGGGGGGGTGAAAATAAAGATGACCCTCGGGCTACGGAAACCCAAGGTAAAAAGGCTTAGGTTGTTAGGCAAATGTAAAACCAAGGTTGGGCCTTGCTGAGGAGTTTTATTCAAAGCAAACTGTCAAGGGTTTCCCGTAAAACCAACCGCGTAAGGAACGCAAAATCAAGGAACATAACACCGGTATGACAGAAACTAAGGCGGCAAGAGTGGAACAAAACACCAGGCATAAGGCCGAGCCATCCACCCTTTACCAAGTATATAGATGCATTAATTAAAATAAGAGGTATTGTGATAACCCAACATATCCATGTTCCAACATGGAACAAACTTCAACTTCACCTCCAACTAGCAACGCTATAAGAGGGGCGGAGGACCTGCGAGGAGGGAGAAGGCGGAGGACGGAGCAGGTCCGGCGAGGCAGGAGAGAGACGGCAGCGGCAAAGGCCATGGAGGCGGGGTCGGCTGGAGCGTCGAGCTCAGCGTCCATGGCAGGACGAGGCGGAGGCCGGAGACGCGAGGGCAAGGTAGGCGGCACTCCGGTGGCTTTGGTCGCCGGCGGGGCTGGAGCGACAGGAGGCGACGGGGCTTGCCGGGGCTGGCTGCTGGTGCCCCAACGAGCATAGGAGCAGGGCGCCACAGGAGGAGGCCGGGGTCCTGGCCATGGGGATCGCCGCGAGGAAGAGAGCGAGAGGAGGGAGAGATGGGAATCCAGCGATGCAGGAGCGGCGGCGGGTACGGGAATGAGTGGGAGAGGGCGAGGAGAGACTGAGGGGTCGATCGAGCCTAGGGTTAGCTTTAGGTCAGGGATGGCTGGGCCTAAAAGGGCTGGCCTGTCTGTGGCTAAACACATGGGCCTAAATGGCCTGGCTCTCTCCTCTCTCTTAATTTCTCTTTAACATAAAAAGAATTAGAGAGAAGAAATGAAAGAGAGGGTTAGGGAAAGAAGTTGAACACGTGGATGATTTTCCCGGACTCACAAAAATGTGCTTGTTTGGAGAAAATAGAAAAGGCCATGATTGAAAGATTTAAATTCAAACTCATTTGATTTAAATTCAAATGATTTGAATAGGAAGTGAGGGTTGGGAAGGTCCAAAAATGTTCAGATTTTTGGTGGAGCTCCGGAATATGATGAAAGAATATATGGCAAGGTTGGAGACCAAGAATTAAGATAAACAAAGGCATTGGGATAATATGCAAGTGTGTTATGCTGAATTCCAAATTGAAGAAATATTTAATATAGCTCCCTAATATTGGGAGGATATATTATAAAGAGAAGTCAGCCTTCCCTTTATTTAAATAGATCAACCAGCTATGCAATTTATTAGCAGAGTTGAGATGCAAAGATTAATGACATGATGGCATGATGACATGATGTAATGCAAAAATAAAAGAGCAAGCACAAATGAAACACATGGTGATCATGAAATAATGGAAGTCTTCTGAAGCGTCGGTCTCGGGGTGTCATAATAAATGGCTGCAAGCCTCCAAAGAGTTGTAGAGTACTATGCCGGACCCACTAGATGTCATGTCTACTAGACGCATATCATAGGCCTGACGGTATAGCTTCTTCCTGTTTCGCACGCCATGCCTGCACGTGGATGTAACTTCACTTAATTCCCTCAACCGCCACGCGTCCCACGACATTCGCCTCCCTCGCACGGTCGCACCCTTTGAGACTCCGACCGGCTATAAATGAGCAATTGTTTGCCTACTCCGCATGCATGATACTCCCTCTGGTCCTTTTTACTTCTGTCAACCGTTTGCAAAGTTTTTGACCTAATTTATACTAAAAATATCAATATCTACAATACTGATTATAATGAGTATAAAAACTACGTTTTATAATGAGTATAAAAATATTGATTTGACATTGTGAATGTTGATGTACATTTTTCTATAAGTTTGGTCAAAGTAGAGGTACATTGACTTCAGACAAAACTTAAATGCACAATGCAGACTAGTTCCTCCGTCCAAGTGTGTGCCATGTCCTATCTAGTCATCACAACAAGGTTAACTATCAGAGTACCACTAGCTCCCTTCTACTCTTAACAAGATAGAGGCGGTGGAATAGTTTTTGTAGTGGTTTCTAGAGTCTGGACTCCATCTTCAGGAACCTTCGCCGCCGCCGGCAAGAATGCAAGGAGATGAACCAGAAAGGAAATGAGGCTGGAATGAGTAGTTTTGTATTTTATACAGTGGAAGAGGTGGGTAAATATCTGCTATACAGTACCTCCGGTGGCAAGGCCATGTCTCTATGCACACACATCTCAGTCGTTGGTTCTAAGTAGATCGAACGTCTCACGTTGTCCAAAGGCAGACATACCATCACCACCAACTAAGATTTTATAGGAGTGGTCATGCATGCATGTGGTGTAATTAATGCATCGGTTTACACAAATTTTTGAGAAAAACGAGAGTACTAATTATGTACTTTTGCAAACTACGGAATTAATTCCACCATTCATCATCTACCTTGGTTGAAGAGATTTTCAAATTAAACCCTATAAACCGGAAAGGAGGGAGTACCACATTACCACCACTATGGCCAACCTTAATCATCGCATGCAATAATTTAGTGCACCTTCAAATCTGAACGCCTGCTTGACTCTCCTTCTCCCTCTAGCAGTCCCACCACTCCACCCCATGTGGAATGAATCTGCATGCATGACTCTCCTCCCCCGCGCTCGTCCAATCCGTTGTGACCAGCAATATTTCCACCCCTTCCCTCACCTGTAATTTACTCCAACAAATATGCCCACGTAGCTGCTTCAGTTACTTACTATAGGTGCATTGGGTCACTGACATGTGGGCCCAACAGGAATCTAGCCCACATGTCAGTGACTCAACTGGACCTGCAGTTCAGCCAGTGAAGCTCAGTCCATATATTACGTGTGTGCGCCATTGCTCGTTATAAATACTGCGCCTCCCACATCATTCGGGAGAATGCTCACGTTCATCGCTATCTCCTCCCCCTTCCTCTCACGTCGACCACCACGACATCCCCCTCCCAAGCCCTAGGCGCCCCTCGCTGCACCGCGCGGACGGTCCCCTCGCTGCACTGCGCGGACGGTCAAGCATCGTCGTTCCATTCCTCGCCACCACTTGTCAAGGAGGACGCGTCGCCGTTTCGTTCCTTGCCACCACTAGTCGAGGAGGACGCGTCGTCGTTCCGCTCCTCGTCGTGACGTGTCAAGGTGGACACGTCGGCATTCCCAATCTCGCCAGCACGCACGTCGGAGGTCGCATCGGCTCCCGCTATGAGGAGAACGACGCGCCGCCTGCCGAGCCCCCCAGCCTTGAGGAGCTTTGGAAAGAAATGGATGTAGCCTTGTGGGAGGATTTACCTCCGACAAAGCGCGCCAAAATAGAGGCGGAGAAGAAGGCCGAGGAAGAGAAGCGCACCGCGGGGCAAGCTGCCTGGCAGGCCTATGTCGCGTCCGAGAGAGTCAGGCAATTGGCTCTTTAGAAGAAGGCTCGTGCGAGGGCCGTGAGGGTGGTGGAGGACGCCCGTGCCAAAGCCCTGAGTGCAGCCGGGTCCAAGCGCCTCATCTACGCTTGGTGGTACGTGGACCGGGTGCACGCTTCCAGGATGGAGGAGTACCTGTTGGTGTCGGATCACCACACCGGTGAGATCACGCTCGCCCGCCGGCAAGCCGCCAATCAGCACCTTGCGAGTTGCGAGGCTGAGGAAGAGGTGTTGTGTCGGCGCGCTGGGAAACGGCCGCGCACCAGGGCACTTGTGGCGTGCCGCAAGCGCTCCTGCGAGCGCCGTGGCTTTTATTAGGAATATAATTTAGTTTCGTAAGGCGATCTCATTAGTTTTGGGATGCAAATGATAGATCCTGAACATTCGGGAATTATTAGCGTCCTTAATTAAGTATGTAAAAGGAAAAGTTTGGAAACCTTGTGTGTCCGTGCGCATTTTGTAAGCACGTGCATATGTCACATGCACTAACATTTTATCATTTAAATCTTTGGTCAAAATTTAGCAAAAATTACAATGGTGACGAATAAACCAGGACGGAGGTACTAGTAGTAGTTTAGAAGCCCAAATAAATGAGTGAGGTGCCTTAATGTTACTCTCCACTGTGACTAGTCTTATGGGAAAAGCTGGGGAAGAGACGGCTTATTTTTTTAAGCCACCAAAAGAACTGGCCCTAGGAGTGGTAGCTAGGGATACTAGGAGTAGTAGCTAGGGATCGAGTGTGCGAGATGAACCGGAGAAAGTAAATGTAGAGAGATGAAATGCAAAAAAGACGGAGGGATGTGATGGTTTCTTGTCTGTTAATTTTACCAGGCCACTTATTACTGGGAGTGGTTGGGTTTTGTGATATGACGGCTTTACTGCCACGCCACGAGCGGTGTGAGACTCGCGTGCAGCGCCGCCCTCTACACTAGTACTACATCGGTCGTGGTTTATTAGTCCCCCATTGAATTTGACTGAAGATTTAACTGACAAAATGTTAGCGCATGTCAACAAAAACTATATCATTGGATTCATATTTGAACATAGTTTTCAATGATATAATTTTAGGTGACATGCATCAGCATTTATCGTACTATATATAATGTTAGTTCAATTTTTGTTCGTACTAATCTATAGTAAGGTGCCCGTGCGTTGCACAGTGAAATGCATTGATCGGGGAGTTGTTTATTTTGACAAAGGATGTGGGGGTCATCTCATGTGTAACGGGTATCAATAGGTTTGTTCGAATATTATTTCATCTCTAGAGCTCACAAACATCCGGGTGAAATAGATAAAAAAGTATCTTCTGCAAACAAAAGCATTCAACTGTTCAACCTGCATCCAAAACTTGTGAAGAAATAACATTTATTGTGCTTTTCAAGAAATGATCTTTAAGAATTAGTTTTTCAGTATCGATTGATATGCATGTTGGCTATAGATGACATGGCACTTTCATATAGTCAACAGTTGGCTATACTATTATGTATTAACCATGCCCTTATACACCTAGACGGAGGGATTAAATTAGGATGACTTGGAAGGGGGCAGAGGAGATGTAAGAAATGGGTCATCATAAGTCTTTCACCAGTACTGTAGTAAAAATTTCATACATGGAAGATTCTAGACTAAACCATAAATGGATACACTTTTATTCATGCGCGATACTCCAATAGAGCAAGATCATGCATGGAAGTCTCCACATGCTTAGACAGAGGATTACATTGAGCGAAGACTAATGATCAACATTTAACTTGGTAATGCATATGTCCAGGTGAACCTCCTTGGAGTCCCCGTGCACATTGTTGGGTGTGAAATCATACCATACTTCTTCCATGTCCACATCGACGGGAAGGTCCCAACTCGGCACAATCCTAGTCAGCTTGACGTAGCCAGTGTCACCGCCCACGTACCTCCGAGGGGTAGTAATAGTGAGCACGCACCCGTACATCGGCCTCGTGTCAGTGTCAGCATCAGCGGCATCACCCCTGACGCACACTACAGAGACGGGGCGACGGCCTGTGCGGGCCTCGCCGGTGCCCACGATCAAGAGGAAGATACTGCCGTCCTCCTCCGAGACTAGCAGGCGGCGGTGATCCTCCAGCGACTCTGGCACGGTGAACGGGTAGCACGTCTCTTACTTGATGTTCCCTGCCAAAGGCCAGTAGTGATAGATGGACGGCTGCATGAGGTGATGCACGAGGTCCGCCGGCGAGCCCCAAAACAGCATGGGGCACTCATAGCAGTAGACGAAGCGCTCCTTGGAGGCATCGGCCAGGCCGTCCATGAAACGGGACTGGCTATAGGGGACGGTGCGCCAGTTGAATATGTGAGCAAGTTACTACGAGATTTATTCTGAATAACACAAAATAAATCATGATGGCTATAACAGAGATTAAACTAATCATGTGGACTAGCATAGTAGATGAACAGATCAAATCTAGGACACCAACTAGAAACATGAATTCTACCACGATTTCGAACAGAAAGGACAGGAACACATACGGTGCAACGGGAGCAGCACCGTTGGCGTTGAGGTTGTCGCCCATGTCGTTGAGGAAGAGGTTGCTGAGGTCTGGGAAGAAGTCGTCGTCGGTGAAGTCATCGCTGCTAGCAGTCACGAGAGTGCGCTCCCCAAATTTCAACAGCGCCCGCCGAATGGAGCGCGCAGGGGGGGGGGGAGTGGCTGTAGGGGACGTTGCGGCGGCCGAATGGAGCGCAGGAGTAGCACGCGAAGCAGTAGATTGTGCTCCTCCCTAGTCTCTATCTCTACTCTTATCTCTATTTCTACTACTCTTCTTTCTTTTTTATAATATACTACTTCCTCCGTTTCAGTTTACAGGTCCTGCGTGTATACCTAGGTTGCCAATTTTATCACCCTATATAAACTATATGACACAAAAATTATACCTTTTGAAAATAGAACACCTGAAGTTTATATTGGTATATTTTTTGTAATATATGACTTGTATTAGATTGGTCAAATTAACGACCTAGGGGTACGTGCACGCCCTGTAAACTAAGACAGAGGGAGTAGTAGCTGTCAAATTGAATAGTACTGCGTCGCCCGCTGCACGCCCGGCAGAACATGCCTCCTCGCCTCCATCAAAATCCTCCGTTAAACCCACATGCAAACCGAGAAACCTACTCTGGCCCATGGGAGGAAATTTGCCGGTTGTCGTTGGAGAATAATAGAGTCACGTCCAATCCATTTGAGTTAATTGCGTGTATGATTCTCCCTCTATAAAAAGTTTGCATCCTTAATCTTGTATTTTAAGTACTCTATGGGCTCCACTATCAGTACAGTGTACATTACTTGCATTGAAGTTTGTAACTATTTTAGATTAGAATATACTAATCCTCCGGTGCTAGTAGTAGAGCAGAGTGCTGCTCCACTACTACTCTAGTCAAGAAAGTTAGGGCATAGTAGTAGGTACTGTAGGGAGTACCAGTACTGTGATCACTCAAGCAAGTTGTCTGGCATCGATATGACCCTATGCTGCTAGTACGTGTCTCGTAAGTCAAGCGGCATGCTGTAGTCATCAGCACCTGTCCACTTCCCGCAGCACATATTCGCTTCTCCATCCTTGTCTGCACATAACAGTCCAATCTTCCATCCTTGCTAAGGCGCCTCCCCCGTCTTCTGAAACCCAAGCACTAACAACGGCAGAACCGAGCAGCGTCCGCCGGAAGAGTTACTGGAATTCACTCGCCATAGAGGTAATCAAGCTCATTCTTTCGCGTGTGGACAATCTCAGTACCATGCCGCTCGTGGCGTGCTTGTCGGGGCTGTACCGTTTACTCAAAGCCCTCAGGCCAGAGCTTTTTAAGCCAGCTCCTTGCTCGTTGATGCCGCCTAATCTTCAGAAATGGCGTGTCATGCAGCATAACGATCGTCGGGTGGCGAGCATCAACCCTCTTGACTACGATCCGATCCCCGTCACCCTCAACTACATTAACGGTATGTACTAGGTCGGCATGAACACGCCTTGGTACACGCTCTCTATTTCTCGGACTGAATTATCTGATTAACCAGGAGATAACCGGCGGCAAGGATCATGATGGCAGCCCGGTTTCGTTCATCAGGCAAAATTCTGTGTACACAGCATACCATGCGTCTCTGCATGCACCATACCCTGATATGTGCCGCCACGCTCTGCAGCCCAAAGTAGGGGACAGGGTTGCAAGTATCAGACTTTGACCTGCTGGCTGGAGTTTCCCCCGTCAGGCACCAATCTGGTTCAAGCTGTCAGCCAATCTCCATAGCTTAATAAATAGTAACGTCTAATTAAGCCAGTTAGTTAGATACCTACAGTTGGTGTAGTAGGATCTTTATTTAGTTTGATGCATACACTTGTTCTTTTTTGGTAGCCCTTTTGTAATGATGGTTGATGTTTGGTTTGGAAGAGAGAGCTGCGTCTTTACTCTTCTGGCCTGCTTACTGCTTCTGTTGCACCCCCAGCCCTGGTTGCTGCTGCTGCTGTTTTCAATGTACAATCAGTAGTATTTCATCTTTTGGTTGAATAAATGTGTTGTTAGAATGACAAACACAATGTTTTGGAAGTCGTTGCACGGTCCGATCCTTTAGTGCCACGTACCGTACGTAGCGCAAACTATTTTTCATAGGAACACATTTTCCACTTGTTGATAACATGCAGCCCACTGATGAAGGCCCAATAGAGGAGCCCATAATTAACTGGAAGGGAGGCTCTCACATGAATCCGGCCTAGGTACATGCTCATGGTCCCCTAAACATAAATAAGTAAATAAATAGAGCTAAATGCTCATGCACCAGTTCTTTATATTCACGATTTAACAGGAGGATATTATTTCCTATGATAGTGTCGTTACATTTAGTCGATATAATTCTTAGGCAAAGATAGCGAATAGTCTTCTTTCTCCCACCATTTTCTTCCTGCAACCAGCGGGCCCATGCAAATCGTAGTCAACGTCGCAAATAGTTCTGGTCCATTTTTATTTTTCAATAAGAATGTCCAACCCAGCCCAGCACATTGGCGACAACACTTTATCCTCCGCCTTGGTGCGCTCACCGCGGCGCCGTCATCCGGCCCTGTCAACATAGTGAATCGCGACCCACCAGGTCCACTCCCGGATATAAGCAAAGCGCCTCTTTTACTACTCAGATGCACCCCTCACTTTTTACTCTAACCCACCCTGTTGATATCTAGGACCCACATCATTTTCAACGTATAGTCAATTAATGACAGAATTGCACAATTTTTTGGAGGATTTGTTCGGAGGAGCAGCCTATAAACTGGGTTGTGCGGTCTTTGTGGCCCGTCTAACAACATGACCAACCCAGCAGTTTTTTCTTTGGGAAAATAGGTAGGCCAGTATTTCTTTTTGAAGAATACCCAAGCTAGGCCTGTTTGTTTTCTCCGACTTACTGGGATGCAAATCTTCCAAGATGAGGAGGGATGCATTCCGGCCTTGCCAAAGAGTGTGGTCCGTATCTGTTAAAAGTAAATGGGAAATTAGTTTTTTTTGTTTTTTCTTCACTGATATTTTATATTTCATTGGATTTTAACATGACATAGTACTAATTTAATTTTTAAATTTGTTTTAGTATGGCTACTAATTTTTGTATTAAGAATATATTGTTCCCCAGCAAAAAATTGCGAATTTTCAAAATTTCGCACATTTTTAGTTCATTTTTTAACCCTGGTACTGAGCAAAAAATGGGCAGCAGTTCTAAAAATGGAAAATGGGCTGCAATAAACTCCATATGAATTAGAAAATGAGTAAAAATTATAAAAATAATAGCAAATGGGTTGTACACGCAACAAATTTCGAGGCTGACTTGTTTACGCAAGGCTTTGTCAGTCAACACACGATTCTAACAGCAGTGACTGTTGGATGTCCATCCAACGGCTGACATGCTTCTTCAATTCTGATCTTCCTGGTCCAGCCGCCTAAACCAGCGCCGGCAGGAGTGCCTGCTCCCTTCTCTTGTGGCCCGCTGTCATGCCACGCAGGCTTCATCGGCCCACCATACTCCCTCCGCTGGCCTGGCCGCACGCAATCAACTGCCTCCTTATTACGCGAAAAAATGATTCCTCCCACTGACATCTGGGGCGCACTGGTTCGGAGGCTGACCTGTGGGCCTACTAAGTTGACGCGTACGCAGGGCTTTGTCAACTTAGTCAAAAAATGATTCTAGCAGTAGTTGTCGTTGGTTTGAATCGAACGGTCTTGTTGTTTCTTCAATCGCTGCTCTTCTTGCACCAGCCACCCAAACCAGCGCCAGCGAGACCGCCTGCTCCTGCCTCCAGTGGTCGGCTGCGCTGCCGTTGAGGCCTCACCAACCCCTACTACTCCCACCGCTGGCCAGGCCCTGCGGCGACGGCAGGCTCACACCGCAACCAAACCAGTGAACCCTCGTACTCCTCTCCACGTGGGCATCCACTGCCACGTTTTCCTCGGCTCCGCGTCATCCCCTTCCTAGGTCTCGCCGTCGTCCACCGCCCTGGTGCTCTCGGCGCACCGTGGTCAATGTGGTCAACGAACAACATCCATCGGACGTGTACTTTATGTGGAGAGGCTGACAGCTGAGTCCACGGCCGCACAAGGAAATGCCTCCTTATTACATGCAAAATAATGATTCCTCCACCTGACATCTAGGACCCACTGGAAGGGCCTCTGTATTTCGTGAAAAAAATGTTCCCCCCGCTGACAAGTCGGACCCACCAGCTATATCTTCACACGCAAGGAAGTGCCTCCTTATTACGCACAAAAAATGAATACTCCCCCTGCTAGCGGGGACCCAGCTTAGTGGGAGGCTGACATGTGGGCCTACTAAGTTGACGGGGGCGGAGGGCTTTGTCAACTTAGTCAATATGAATGATTCTAGCTCTAGTGACTGTACAATGTCCATCCAACGGCCATAGTGCTTCTTCAACCTCTGGTCTTCTTGCTCCAACCGCCCAAAGCAGCGCCGGTTGTGCCGCCTGCTCCTGCCTCCCGTGGTCGGCTGTGCTGCCACGGAGGCCTCACCGCCCTCTACTACTCCCACCGCTAGCCAGGCCCTGCGGCGACGGCAGCCTCATACCACAGCTGAACCAGTGAACCCTGGTACTCCTCTCCGCGTGGGCATCCACTGTTGCATCTTCCCCGGCTCCGCGTCGTCTCCTTCCTAGGCCTCGCCATCGTCCACCGCCTTGGTGATCTCGGCGCGACGTGGTTAATGTGGTCAATGACCAACTTCCAACGAAAGAGTACTGTACATGGAGAGGCTGACAGCTGGGTCCATGGCTGCAGCAAGGAAGTGCCTCCTTATTACACGGAAAATAATGATTCCTCCACCTAACAGCGGGGACCCACCAGATGGGCCACCGTATTTCGCGAAAAAACGTTTCCCCCTGACTGCTAGGACCCACCAGCTACATCTTCGCACGCAAGGAAGTGTGTCCATATTACAGGCAAAAGGAAATGATTTGCCCCCCTGACTGCTGGGACCCACCAGCAACATATTCGCACGCAAGGAAGTGCCTGACAGTCAGGACCCACCTGGTCGAAGCGTACGTAGCATTGTCATTCTGGTCGCGAACGTGTACGTACATACGATCGGTCTGTCTACAGGCTGCAGCGATGAATCGCGGCCGTGCAAGGAAGGGCATGTGTCGTAGTAGATGCGCGCACGTAGCATGTACACCTATGTAAAGTGGCCAGGGTGCAATAAAGTAAATATGTCCACGTACGTACATACGGTGGGGTCTCGAAGGCCTACTCGCGCATATGTACATGGCTGGGTCGGAACGGAGAAGTTGCACCGTCATCATGATCATGGGGAGGAAACCGGCTGGGTCGGAACGGAATGTGTTGTCGTGTTCATCGGGAGCCAACCGGCTTGGACAGAACAGCCGATGGAAACAAGGCCTGGCATACTACAGAACAGAGGAAACGGCCTTGTGTTCGACTGGCCATGGTCGATACGGGATCCTGTTCATCGGGAGGGGTCTGGCGTACCGCAAAACGGAGGAAACGGACCTCCTACGGTCGAAACAGGGTCCTGTTGATCAGGAGGGGTGTGGCGTACCGCAAAATGGAGGAAACGGACTTGTGTTGGAGCGCTACGGTCGAAACGGGGGTCATGTTCATCGGGAGGCGTGTGGCGTACCGCAAAACGGGACTCCACGGGATATTGTTCATCTCCACCGTCGACCTCCTCCAGCCTCCACGGACTTGTCGGAGTAATGGCCACGGGTAGCCTAACCCGGGTCCCAGAACCTTTCAAGACACCGGGCCGGCTGCGCCCCTCAAGGCGTCAAGATGAAGCGCCACCTTCTGATGGCCGGCTGGCTGAACGGCCAACTGCCAGAAGGCGGCCATGCTCAGGAAGGCAGCTTCAAGACGGGACGACTCCCGGTAGGCGGCCTACAGAGAAGCCGGCTCCCAGCAGTCGGCCCACGGTGCCCTCCAAGTCCGCACCCCCATTAAAGAAGACACGACGAGGAGAGGCAACAGTGCAGCCGATCCCCCCCGAATCCAGGGCTGGGTGTGGCCACAGTGCCTCGTACCCGTGGAGATCTTCGCCCGGCGCGGCACTGTTGCCACTTCGCCCTTGACGTCTCTCCTGACAGGCAAGCCCTGCCCCCACGATCGCCTATCGGTACGGCCCAAGGACGGCGGGCCCTACCGGTCAGCGAAAGCTCGGAAGATGGCGAGAGCCACACCAATCGGACCCAACGGAGGCCGGCTCCCAGCAGCCGGCCCAATCTTTCCTCGCGGGCCCGCGTGCCATTAACCAGATGAGATGCGGAGGGGCTACAGTGATCTCCCAGCAGGCGGCGGGACTGTAGCCACGCCTCCCCGACCGAGCACGCGTCATTAGCAGCACGGCTACAGTAATCCATAGTCGGCAGGACCCGCGAGCGGTGGAGGCGGCCTGTCGGCTCCATACCAGACCAGTCGGCGGGCCCCGGCAGTCGGCAGAGAAGCCGGCGACCAGAGAGACTGACAACCGGGCCCTACGCCCAGCTGGGTTACCATTGTACCCCTGGGGGTAGGCCTATATAAAGCCCCCAGGGTACCCATGCAAAGGGTTCCCACCCCGTTAGAATTAGACTCATACATAGAGGATGGAGAGAGCTAGCCTTGCCTTCTCCCACCTCGATCATACAGCTCGAGGAGCGCCATTGTACTCACTTGCGCCTTAGTGATCATGCGGAGACCCGCAGAGCAGGACTAGGGGTATTATCTCCTAGGAGAGCCCCGAACCTGGGTAAAGTACGCCGGCGTACGTGTCTACGCCTCATCCCGCTTCCAGGCACCGGCGACGTTCTACTCGCTCCCACCATGATAAGCCATCCATTGGCATATGTCCCACCCAACCCCCGACATTTGGCACCCACCGTGGGGCGAGGTGCACCGTCGTCCGAAGACCTGTTCTGGACGGGAACCCTTTTCCTCCCTGGCGAGCGCAGCCAGCCCGGCACGCCAGATGGAGTCTGTGCCGACGCGCTAGGTGGCGCGGAGCTCGCCTGCGCGGCGAGCTGCCTCGCCGACCTTGTTGGTGACGTTCGCCTCTCCGACGAGCCGGTGCCTGATGCGGGCGATGATGGCCCTAAGAGCCGCCTCGTCAGCCTCCTCGACTAGCTCCACGTGGCCAGCGAGCCCGCTGCTGACTTGGAGTTCGTTTGCTCCAATGACCCGATGCTTGTCGATTCCGACACTGCGTCACTTGACGTGTTCCCCACCAACGTGGTGGTCTACGACGAGCCGCCTCCTTGCGCGGAGAGCGGCGAAAGCGCCGTCACGGAGGTGCTTGTCATCGTCCACAGTGAGCACTCTGGCGGAGGTGCTCACGATCCGCTCAACACAGCGCTACAAGACCTGACGGCGCACATCCCAGAAGACGCCAACGCCGAGACGCTGGAAGCACGCCGCCTCCAGCTCGTCGAAGGTGCTAAGAAGCTGGCTAGCATGAGACGCCTGTAGGAAGCCTACCCGGCGCGAGATGGACCATGCTGTGAGCGGCACGCCGGCTCCCGCTGGGCCCAGCCCCCTTGGCGTGGTCCAGCAGCGCGGCGTGGCAATCGCCAACCTGCTCGGGGAAGATCGCCCCGTCTATGCCACGCCCGCGGAAAATATCCGAGCTACCCAGGCGGCAGCAGAAGATCTAGACAAGTTCGACGACGAAGAGCGTCGCCAGATGGCGGAGCGCGTCCAGCGGCTCCTCGATGCGGCTCCTGAGCATCACGAGGCCGGTTGCCACACTGAGGCGCCCCGCTGGCAAAACGACGATCCGCCTCCTCGCCGAGATCAAGGCGCAACATCTTGGACGCCGGTGACGTCCGCGGAAGAAGAGACAAGGAGCCGGCTGCCAGCCGCAGTCGGACTCGCATCACCATCGAGCGCGACCAAGACGGCCGCCCAAGAACAGTGGAACGACGGGATGACTGTCCGCCTCCTCTCCCTAGCAGGGAAAGGCACGTCTCCCCGCTGCCTGTTGATCACCCAACACTCGGCGACTGCCTTGGCCGCCAAGAGGGAGTCGGAGAGAACGATGCCCGCCACCGGATCGATCATCTCCACCGGTCCTTCGCGCTAGAAGAAGAAGATGAATTGGGTCCGCCCTGTTTCAGCCCCCGCATTCGAGACTAGCCCTTCCCCAAAGGGTTCACGCTCCCAAGAGACACGCCCAAATACACCAGCTCTGTGAAGCTGGAGGACTGGCTGGTCGACTACTCCACAGCCGTCAGCATAGCAAACGGCAACAAGCGCGTTGTCGTGAAGTACGTTGTGCTCATGCTCCAGGGCACAACCCGGACATGGCTGAACAGTCTGAAGCCCCTCAACATCAACAGCTGGGTTGACTTCACTGAAGCCTTCGTCTGCAACTTCACCAGCACGTGCAAGCGGCCGCCCAAACCTCGCCAGCTCTCCTTGTGCATGCAAGGCCCCAACAAGTCGACCCACGACTACCTCACGCGCTGGGCCGAACTCCGCAACTCCTGCGAAGGCGTGCACGAGGTGCAGGCTATCGAGTACTTCACTGCTGGGTGCCGAGAGGGCACCCTCCTCAAGCACTGACTCCTCTGCGACGAGCCGGTGACCCTCGACGAGCTGCTGATCATAGCAGACAAATATGCCACGGCCGACTCCTCCATGAAGGCAGAAATCCAAGTTGATGCATCTGGCAAAGTAGCCCCTCAAGCTCCGCGAACCCCGGCTGGCGACACCAGTCGGCGCCAGCAACCAAGCGACAGCAAGCGCAAGGCCGTGCAGCCAGTTTCCACAAGCCGGCGGGTGGCGACAGTCGAAGACCAGCAACAGGATGCGCAGCCTCCGTCCAAACGCCCGCAGGGCGGCAAGCCCAATTGGCTGCCGACCTTCTCATATGAGCAGACTCTTGACGCACCCTGCAAATTCCACAGTGGTGCGAAGCCGTCCAACCATACCACTCGGAAATGCCATTGGCTCACCAGGATCGCCAAGGGAGATGGCCTTCCGCCTCCTCCGCCTGCTGGGCAGCAGCCGCCCCCTCCCCCTCAGCAGTCGGCCGTTCGACCAGTCGGAGCCATACAATACGAGTACCCTGAAGAGCACGGAGCATATGTCGTGTTCACCAGCGTGGCCGATGATAAGCGCAGCAGACAGCAACGACAGCAAGAAGTGAATGCAATGGCATCAGAGACCCTCGAGTTCATGCATTGGTCCGAGAAGCCCATCAACTGGAGCAGAGCCAACCACCCGGAGGTGATGCCCAATCCCGGTTCTGGATGCCACCTTTGCCATTGATCGGCGAGCTCCTGGGTTTTCCCGAGTTCTGATAGATGGCGGCGGTAGCATCAACATTCTGTACAAAGATACCATGGAGAAGTTAGGAATCAGACAAAGGCAGCTTCAGCTCAGTCGGACCGTATCCCATGGCATAGTTCCTGGCCTTTCCTGCTCACCAATCGGCAAGATCCAGATAGACGTCTAAGGGAGTCCTGGATTTGGGGGTATCCGGACAGCCGGATTATATCCTTTGGCCAGACTGTTGGACTATGAAGATATAAGATTGAAGACTTCGTCCCGTGTCCGGATGGGACTCTCCTTCGCGTGGAAGGCCAGCTTGGCAATACGGATATGTAGATCTCCTTCCTTGTAACCGACTCTGTGTAACCCTAGCCCCCTCCGGTGTCTATATAAACCAGAGGGTTTTAGTCTGTAGGACGACATACAATCATACCATAGGCTAGATTCTAGGGTTTAGCCTCTCCGATCTCGTGGTAGATCAACTCTTGTACTACTCATATTATCAAGAATAATCAAGCAGGACGTAGGGTTTTACCTCCATCAAGAGGGCCCGAACCTGGGTAAAACATCATGTCCCCTGCCTCCTGTTACCATCCGCCTTAGACGCACAGTTCGGGACCCCCTACCCGAGATCCGCCGGTTTTGACACCGACATTGGTGCTTTCATTGAGAGTTCCTCTGTGTGGTCATCATTAGGCTTGATGGCTCCTTCGATCATCGATAGCAATGCAGTCCAGGGTGAGACTTTTCTCCCCGGACAGATCTTTGTATTCGGTGGCTTCGCACTGCGGGCCAACTCGCTTGGCCATCTGGAGCAGATCGAGAGTTACGCCCCTGGCCACCAGGTCAGGTTTGGAAGCCTAAATTACACGGCCGACATCCGCGGAGACTTTATCTTCGACGGATTTGAGCCCTGCCGAGTACGCTGCACGATCACGATGAGCATGATTTAGCTCTACCATCGGATAGTGTGCAGGAGATCGCACCGGCAACCGCTCCGACCCTCAATTCGGAACCAATGGCGCCATCCACGGCCGGGGAGGAAGACCCTACCACGGAGACCGCATTCTCAACGGTGATCGAGCCGAGTATCGACCTTACCCTTCACGAGAGCCGTGATGCCAAAATTGTCGGATTCTTCCCCGGCCACGGACTCTGAACCGCCTGCGCCCGTACCTATCGAATCCGACTGGGCGGGGGTCATGGAGTTCACCTCCGTGGATATCTTTCAGCACTCTCCCTTCAGAGACATACTAAACTCATTAAGGTCTCTCTCCCTGTCAGGAGAGTCCTGGCCGAACTATGTTCGACAAGATTGGGATGCGGATGACGAAGAAATTCGCCACCCACCCACCACCCACTTAGTAGCCACTGTCGACAATTTGACCGACATGCTCGACTTCGACTCTGAAGACATCGATGGTATGGACGACGATATGGGAGACGAAGAGGAACCACGGCCCATAGGGCACTGGACAGCCAACTCATCATACGATATATACATGGTGGACACACCCAAAGAAGGCAATGGCGATGGGACAGCGGAGGATGACCCCTCCAAGAAGCAACCCAAGCGCGACGTCAGCGGCGCCGCTCTAAGTCTCGCCAAAGCAAAAGCGGTGATACCGGCATAGGAGATAATAGCACTCCGGATAGTGCCGAAGACGACAACAATCCCCTCCAGCAAGATGTAGAGTAGGAGGATGGAGAAGCCAGCCCTCCCGAGAGAGTGGCAGATGGAGAGGCGGAGGACGATAATTACATGCCTCCCTCCGAAGATGAGGCAAGCCTCGACGATGAAGAATTTGTCGTGCCGGAGGATCCCGCCGAGCAAGAGCGCTTCAAGCGCCGGCTTATAGCCATGGCAAATAGCCTTAAGAAAAAGCAACAGCAGCTTCAAGCTGATCAAGATTTGCTAGCTGACAGATGGACTGAAGTCCTTGCGGCCGAGGAATATGAACTCGAACGCCCCTCCAAGAGTTACCCAAAGTGCAGGTTGCTACCCCAACTGGAGGAGGAAGCATTAAAACCTATGTCTCCAGCATATGACGCGGCTGATCGGCCACCTCGTGGCCGCGACAGAGAGGCATTTCAGCCAAAAGTGCAGCCCGCACCCCGACGCCACTCAAATAAAAATGACAAGGCACGGGGAAACACGCTAGAGCTGCGAGACGTATTGGAGGAAAAAGCAAAACACGCAAGATCGATCTACGGATCACGAGGGCGCGTCACTACGCGAGACGATAACCGTCATGCCGGATACAGTAAAAGTAAATCCGGCCGGGCCGGACACAGCGGACAAGATTCATTCGTGTTGTGTCGCGATATAGCCCACTACAGAGGCGCCGCACACCCCATATGCTTCACAGACGAAGTAATGGATCACCAAATCCCAGAGGGTTTCAAAACCATAAATATCGAATCATACAACGACACAACAGATCCTGTGGTATGGATCGGGGACTTCCTCCTGCACATCCACATGGCCCACGGTGACGATCTACATGCCATCAAATACCTCCCACTCAAGCTCAAAGGACCAGATCGGCATTGGCTCAACAGCCTGCCAGCTGAATCCATTGGCTGTTGGGATGATCTAGAAGCCGCATTCCTCGACAACTTCCAGGGCACTTATGTGCGACCACCAGATGTTGATGACTTGAGCCACATAATTCAGCAGCCAGAGGAATCGGCCAGGCAATTCTAGACACGGTTCCTGACAAAGAAAAATCAAATCGTCGACTGTCCGGATGCAGAGGCCCTAGCAGCCTTTAAGCACAACATCCGCGACGAGTGGCTCGCCGGCACCTTGGCCAGGAAAAGCCGAAATCTATGGCAGCCCTCACGACACTCATGACCCGCTTTTGCGCGGGAGAAGACAGCTGGCTGGCTCGCAGCAATAACATATCAAAGAACCACGGTATTTCAGATACCAAGGATAGCAATGGCAGGTCACGTCGCAACAAACATAAGCGTCGCGTCAATGGCGACAATACTGAGGATACGGCAGTTAATGCCGGATTCAGAGGCTCTAAACCTGGTCAGCGGGAAAAGCCATTCAAAAGAAGCACTCCGGACCCATCCATTTTGGACCGTATACTCGATCGCTCATGCCAAATACATGACACCCCCGACAAGCCAACCAACAACACCAACAGGGAATATTGGGTGTTCAAGCAGGCCGGCAAGTTAAATGCCGAAAACAAAGATAAGGGGCTACATAGCGATGACGAGGAAGAGCCCCGGTAGCCGAACACCTGAGGACAGAAGAGGTTCCCCCCACAAGTGCGGACGGTGAACATGATATACGCAACCCACATCCCCAAGAGGGAGCGGAAGCATGCGTTAAGGGATGTATACGTGTTAGAGCCAGTCGCCCCAAAGTTCAACCCATGGTCCTCCTGTCCAATCACCTTCGATCGCAGGGACCATCCCACTAGTATCCGTCATGGCGGATTCGCCGCACTGGTCCTAGACCCAATCATCCACGGATTCACCTCACCCGAGTCCTTATGGACGGCGGCAGCAGCCTGAACCTGCTTTATCTGGACACAGTGCGCAAAATGGGTATAGACCCCTCAAGGATCAAACCCACAAAAATGACCTTCAAAGGCGGCATACCAGGTGTAGAGGCCCATTGCACAGGCTCAGTCACACTGGAAGTGGTCTTCGGATCCCCAGATAACTTCCGAAGAGAGGAGTTAATCTTCGATATAGTCTCGTTCCGCAGCAGCTATCACGCACTGCTCGGGCGAACCGCATTTCCGAGATTCAACGCGGTACCGCATTATGCATACCTCAAGCTCAAGATGCCAGGACCTTGGGGGTCATCACAGTCAATGGAAACACAGAGCGCTCTCTCCGCATGGAGGAGCACACTGCGGCCCTCGCAGCAGAAGCGCAAAGCAGCCTCTTAACGCAATCCACTGGTTCGGCGATTAAAGACCGGGACACCTTCAAGCGCGCCCGGAGTAATCGGCAACAAGACCGCCTAGCACGTTCCGAGCTCGCATAGCAATGCGGCCACCACCCCAGTCCCAGCCTAACGGCGAAATCCGTGCCACGCGTACATAATTACGCATTGAAAATACCATGGGCACAGGTGGGGAGGGGGGTACGACTACGACACGCCCCAAGACGCGGCTCAACCGCACTAGGGGCTTCCCTCTTTGTTATTTTTCTCTCTTTCAGGACTTCACTCTCTGGAAGCCCCGTCCGACAATACAATTGCCGGACACACGATGCAACAACCAAGGAAGCAGAAAGCTACGTCGCACCATGGAACCCCCAGGTGGTCTCTCATAATGAGTGAAATACTTGCTTTGAATACCATTCCTCATGTTGCCCTTGTAGGGGACATGTCAAATAGTCCTACCTTTTTGCTTATCATACTACTTGTATCATTCTGCTTCGACGCACCTTTTTGAATAAACAATGCATAGCACTAGACTATTACTGCATTCTCTATTCTTATATATATATATATATTCACAACATTCAGCACCCGTACACTTTGGTACGGCCAAAATGCCAGGGGCTTAAGCGTACCCCATAATACGGCGTGAGAAGTCCGAACACTTTCAATAGTGCGGCACCCCGAACTTATAGCATTATATGCATCAGCTCTGAATCATGTCTTGGGTCAATAGTTGGGTTTGCCTGGCTCCCATGTTTTGGTACCTTACGTTCTGCTACATCAGCTAAGGTAGCACTGGGAGACTACTTCGATTGTGCCCCGGTTCATCTGGGCAAGCACCTCAGTAGAGAAAGGTAAAACTGACTATCATGATAAGGCGAGAGGTGGTCGCTGTTCGACAGGTCTCGAGTCCCTAAAGACTTATGCCGCTTAGAGCGAGGAGTCGGCTTTGTCCGGCTTAAGGCGTGTATAGCACCCCGAATTCGGCCTTCCGAATACTAGGGGCTTCGCCAAAATTTAAAATTGTAGACTTCTATGGCTAAGTGAGAGTGATAAAGCATTATAGTCTGATTGCCTTGTTCGTTGTGCTGAGCACCTCCCTCGAAGGACCCAACAATGGGAAAAAAAGTGCTCGGATTTATCCCGAACACCCCAGCACTCAGGGCATGGGGGCAGAAGCCGACAACTGGCCATCTCTCAGATTTAATAAACAGCCGCACAGAAGGTAATATTTTAAATTCAAACAAGCGTTGCATAGCGCATATGAACAAGTTTTCATAATACAGGATCACACAAGCAAGTTCATTCAAAAATTACATCCTTCGCACACTCATCCGCCACAAGGCACCCTTCAAGACACCCTCATAATACATTTTGGGGTGGCGATGCTCCTTGCCCTACGGTGGCCCCTCCTTCACCAGCTTCTCGGCGTCCATCTTGGCCCAGTGCACCTTCGCACGGACAAAATCCCGGCGGGCACCTTCGATGCAGATGGACCGCTTGATGACTTCCAGCCGGGGGCAGGCGTCCACAAGCGGCCTCACCAGGCCGAAGTAGCTGTTGGGAAGGGAGTCGCCAGGCCATATCCGGACTATAAGGCCCCTCATGGCCTGTTCGGCCGCCTTGTGCAGCTCGACCAGTTGCTTTAGCTGGTCGCTCATAGGCATCGGGTGTTCGGTCCCAGTATACTAAGACCAGAACAACTTCTCCGTCGAGCTTCCCTCCTCGGCCTGGTAATATTTCGCGGCATCCGATATGCTGCGGGGCAAATCTATGAATGCTCCTGGAGAGCTCCGGACTCGGGTAAGTAACAAGTAATTTACTTTCACATTCTTGCTTTGCATATTGAATGCCTTACCCGCCGCTATCTTCCTCATCGCCTCAATTTCCTGGAGGGCCTTTTGGGCTTCAGCCTTGGCATGCTTTGTGCTATCAAGGGCCGAGGCAAGCTCGGACTCTCGCGTCTTCGAGTCAAGCTCCAAAGTCTCGTGTTTCTTCACGAGAGCCTGGAGCTCTTGCTGCACCTCGCCCACCCATGCCTCTTGTTTCTCCTGCTCGGTGCGCTCCTTGGCCGCTTTGTTTTCGGCCTCGGATAATGCTTGCTTCAGGGTCGCCAGTTCGGTCGTGGCCCCTGGCACATTCATGATGATCCTGTCAGTTCGCAACCACATTTTCTTTTTTATATAGACAAGGTATTACTTACCTTTGTTCTCCTTGAGCTGCCTCTTGGCAAGGTCGAGCTCTTTCTCGGACCGCTCGAGGTTCTACTTCAGTGCGGCGACCTCCGCAGTCAGTGCGACAAAGGTCAACAGCGAAGCCTACATACGCATACAGACATACTTATATTAGACTCCTGCAGATATTATTTGATCCTCTATTCGGCTTTTCTTTGTGAACACCAAACAGAGCATCAGGGGCTACTGTCTATGCGGTAATATTTTTCCTATATTTTAAATACTTACCTCAAAGCCTGTTAGAAGGCTGGCACAGGCTTCAGTCAGTCCGCTCTTGGCGGACTGAACCTTCTCGATCACCGCACTCATAATAGTGCGGTGCTCTTCGTCGATGGAAGCGCCGTGAAGCGCTCCCAGCAGGTCGTCCGGTGCCTCTAGTTGGACAGAGGTCACCGGCACGGACGGCTTGCCCCTCTTGGAAGGGGGCCGCCTGCCCGAGTCCGGAACCACTGGAGGTTTCGGCGCAGTGTCCGGCTGAGGGCCGAACTTGGAGCCCCAGGGAGCCTTGCTCCCTTTGCTCCTGGAGTCTGGATAGTTGCCTTGAGGCGCCTCCGGGACTATCTCCCCCCGGCTCGGTGCCCCTTGAGACAATACCTCGGCATTGTCCGTAGGGCAAGGAGAGGAGGCAGTTGGAAGTGTATCACTATTCATGTCCGACGAGTCCAAGGAACCGTCCGACGATGATACGTCGATACAGGCTTGGGGCGGACTGCATAATCATGTTTGATGTTAGGAGAAGCAGTGCAACAAAAGTATGCTATGAGTTACTCTAGTATCCGAATACTTACGACTTCACCAGGGGCTTGGCCCTAAGCAGCCACTCGTCTTCGCCGTCGGCGGCGGTGGTGGAATAGTCCCGAAGGATATTCCTTCCCTTCTTGGACCCTTTGGCCTCCCCGGTTGGGGCGGCCTTCCTTTTCCTGTCTCCCCCGACTGGAGGGGGAGAATCTTCATCTTCCTTCTCCTCGTTTTCAAGGGAGGAGTGCGCCTCGGAGTTATCGGACGATGTGTCTGACACCACCTAGCGCCGGGAACTCTTTCGGGTTCCCGTGGCCTTCTTCTTGGTCTTCTCCGGCACCTCATAAGGAGCCGGAGTCCGCATCTCCGTGAGGAGAGCGTCCGCAGGGTCTTCTAGCAGAGGGGCCGAACAATTAATTTGCTCCGATGTCTCCACCCAGTCCTGTCAAAGGCATGGGAGCTCAGACCCCGACATGGTTAAGCTATGGGAAATAAATACCCTATGCACAGAGCTTACCGGATTCACAGGGCGCTTCGCGCTTAGTCTGCAGTCCTCGGTAAGAGAAGGGGGGACCTCGGCACCCTTGAATAGCACCTTCCAGATGTCCTTATGCGTCGTGTCGAAGAGCTCGCGCAGAGTCTGGTGCTGGGCCAGGTCGAACTCCCATAAGTTAAAAGCCCGTTGTTGACACGGGAGGATCCAGCGGAAGAGCATGACCTAGACTATGTTGACAAGCTTAAGTTTCTTGCTTGTCATGTTCCGGATACACTTCTGGAGTCCGTCCAGCTCCACCGATGATCCCCAAGACAGGCCCTTCTCCTTCCAGGAAGTGAGCCGCGTGGGGATTCCGGATCGAAACTCGGGGGCCGCCACCCAGTTTGCGTCGCGCAGCTCGATGATGTAGAACCACCCCGATTGCCACCCCTTTATGGTCTCCACGAAGGAGCCCTCGAGCCATGTCACGTTGGGCATTTTGCCCACCATGGCTCCGCCGCATTCCACTTGTTGGCCGCCTACTACCTTCGGCTTGATATTGAAGGTCTTCAGCCACGGGCCGAAGTGGGGCCGGATGCGAAGGAAAGCCTCGCACACGATGATGAACGCCGAGATGTTGAGGATGAAATTTGGGGCCAGATCATGAAAGTCCAGCCCATAATAGAACATGAGGCCGCGGACAAATGGATGGAGGGGAAACCCCAGTCCATGGACGAAGTGGGGGAGGAAAACCACCCTTTCGTGGGGTTCCGGGGTAGGGACGATCTGCCCCGCGGCTGGCAGCCGGTGCGCGATATTCGCGGCTAAGTATCCGGCTCCACGTAGCTTTTTGATGTGTCCCTCCGTGACGGAGGAGGCCATCCACTTGCCTCCCGCTCCGGACATGTTTGGACAGAGTTGAGGAGGAGGATGTGGACTTGGGCGCTAGAGCTTGAGTGTGCGAGAATGGATGAGCAAGGAGGAAGAAGGCATGGTTAGAAAAAGGTGAGACCTTATCCCTTTATAAGGGCGGACAAAACTATGCGCCCCCACTGGCCTGGTAAAACTTGCTTATCCCCCAAGCGTCGTAATTGATGGCACGGTTGGGTTACCCACGTCCGTATTAAAGGGAATCCCGTAATAAGGGGACACGATCTCTGCTTCGACAAGACGTGCCAAGGAAACCACCTCGCGAAACACGCTGAGACAGGTTATGAAAAACGATTTGAATAAAGACCTGGCTGTGGTGTGATGTCACATTACGGGGAACGTCAGCAGATTAGACTTGTGTAATATTATTCCCTCTACGGTGGTATGTGGAACTTATTTTGCAGAGCCGGACACGATCCTCGTGTTCAAAATCTTCTATGAAGTATTCGGAGGAGGAACCCGCCTTGCAATGCCGAAGATAATCTATGCGCCGGACTCATCGTCATTGAAGCCTGGTTCAGGGGCTACTGGGGGAGTCCTGGATTAGGGGGTATCCGGACAGCCGGATTATATCCTTTGGCCGGACTGTTGGACTATGAAGATATAAGATTGAAGACTTCGTCCCGTGTCCGGATGGCACTCTCCTTGGCCTGGAAGGCAAGCTTGGCAATACGGATATGTAGATCTCCTTCCTTGTAACCGACTCTGTGTAACCCTAGCCCCCTCTGGAGTCTATATAAACCGGAGGGTTTTAGTCCGTAGGACAACATACAATCATAACATAGGCTAGCTTCTAGGGTTTAGCCTCTCCGATCTCGTGGTAGATCAACTCTTGTACTACTCATATTATCAAGAATAATCAAGGAGGACGTAGGGTTTTACCTCCATCAAGAGGGCCCGAACCTGGGTAAAACATCGTGTCCCCTGCCTCTTGTTACCATCCGCCTTAGACACACAGTTTGGGACCCCCTACCCGAGATCCGCCGGTTTTGACACCGACAACGTCCTCTTTGGAGACAAGGATCACTTCCGATGAGAGCCAGTCTGGTTTGAGGTGGTGGACCTCAAGAGCCCATACCATGCACTACTTGGCCGACATGCACTCGCCAAGTTCATGGCGGTCCCCCATTAAGCTTACCACAAGATGAAGATGCCGAGTTCTAAGGGAATTCTGACCATAGCCGGGAACTACAAGAAGTCGTCCGCCTATGCAGCTGAAAGCAGTCGGCTAGCCAAGTCCCTCGTGATCGCGGCCGAGAAGTGGCTTCTTGACCGAGTTGTGGCAATGGCAGGCAAGCAGCCGGAGATGTCACCCAACCCCAAGGAGTCGGAAGCTGAGGGCTCGTTCAAGCCGGCTAAGGAGACAAAGAAGATACCCTTGGACCCGGAGCACCCGGAGAGGTATGCTGTCGTAGGTGCAAACCTCGAGAGCAAATAGGAAGGCGAGCTCATCGATTTCCTCCATGAGAATCGGGACATCTTTGCGTGGTCACCTAAAGACATGCCGGGTGTTCCGACGGATTTCACCGAGCACAAGTTACATGTCTGATCTGATGCCAAGCCAGTCAGGCAGCCCTTGCGCCGCTTGTCGGAAGAGAAGAGAAGAGTTGTCAGAGAACAGATAACCCGGCTGCTAGCAGCCGGCTTCATCATGGAAGTGTTCTTTCCAGAGTGGCTGGCCAACCCAGTCCTTGTGTTGAAGAAAAACAAGCAGTGGCGCATGTGTATTGATTACACCAGCCTCAACAAAGCCTGCCCCAAAGACCCGTTTGCTTTGCCAAGAATTGACCAAGTGATTGACTCCACAACCGGATGCGAGCTGTTGAGTTTTTTGGATGCATAATCAGGGTATCACTAGATCAAGCTGGACCCGGCCGACTGGCTGAAGACCGCCTTCATCACGCCATTTGGAGCCTTCTGCTACTTAACCATGACGTTCGGCTTGAGGAATGCCGGCGCCATGTTTCAATATTGCATGCAGAAGTGCCTCCTCAAGCAACTCGGACGATGTTGTGGACGATGTTTGAGAACCCAAGGAGACCTCACGTGTATGTGGATGATGTTGTGGTGAAGACGGAGAAGCGTTGAACACTGCTAGAAGACCTCAAGGATACCTTTGAGAACCTGCGCCAATTTCAAATCAAGCTCAACCTGGAGAAATGCGTCTTCGGAGTACCAGCTGGCCAGCTCCATGGCTTCCTAGTCTCAGAGCGCGGCATAGAGTGCAACCCTATGAAGATCAAGGCCATCGAGAGGATGGAAGTGCCCACCCGACTGCTCGACGTACAAAAGTTCCTCGGCTGCTTGGCGTCCATCAGCCGTTTCATTAGTCAGATGGGAGAGAAGGCTCTCCCCTTGTACCAGCTCATGAAGAAGACCACTTTTTTCGAGTGGAACGACAAGGCGGATGAAGCTTTTTTGCAGCTCAAGAAGATGTTGACCACTCCGCCTATCCTGGCGGCTCCGACTCCTAAGGAGCCCATGCTCCTCTACATCGCTGCCACCAGCCGAGTGGTCAACACAGTCATAGTGGTAGAACGCAAGGAGGAAGGCAAGGCACTAACAGTCCAGACACCGGTGTATTAGCTGAGTGAAGTACTGTCAGCCTCCAAGCAAAACTACCCCCACTATCAGAAGATGTGCTACGGTGTGCACTTTGCCGCCAAAAAATTGAAGCTGTACTTTCAAGAGCACCCAATCACGGTTATCTGCACTGCTCCGCTCGCCAAGATTATTGGAAGCTGAGATGCCTCCGGCCGAGTGGCCAAATGGGCCATAGATTTGGCCCCCTACACCATCTACTACCAGCCTCGCATCACCGTCAAGTCACAAGCGCTGGCCGACTTACTCGTCGACTGGGCCGAGACCCAGTACCTGCCACTGGCGCCGGACTCCACTCATTGGTGGATGCACTTTGATGGTTCCAAGATGTGCACCGGTTTAGGAGCCAGCATCGTCCTCACCTCTCCCAAAGGCAACAAGCTCAGATATGTGCTACAAATCCATTTTGCCGCCTCCAGCAACGTTGCTGAATATGAGGCACTCATTCACGGGCTTCGGCTTGCTAAAGAACTCGGCATTCGTCGGATCCTGTGCTATGGTGACTCTGACTTGGTGGTCCAGCAGTCATCAGGTGACTGGGACGCCAAGGATGCAAACATGGCAAGCTATCGCTTCCTTGTATAGCAACTCAGGGATATTTTGATGGGTGTGCGTTTCTCCATGTGCCAAGAAACGACAACGAGCAAGCAGACGCCTTGGCACGAATTGGCTCCACCCGTCAAGCAATACCAACCGGCGTCGCCCTACAACACCTCCTCAAGCCGTCTATCAAGTCATCGCCAGAGTCGGATTCTAGAGCTCCAGTAGTCGGCACGGGAATTCTGGCAGGCGGCCCGGGGGGCGCGGCAGTCGCACCCGGCCCGGGGACTGCAGCGGCTAGCCCGGGGACGCCGGAGCCCGGCCCAGGGACTGCGGAAGTCGGCCCGAAGACTTCATCGATCCAGCAAGCGGTAGCCGACTCCAACCCGCCGCCTCCTGGCCCAACCACCCTCTTCCAAGTTACAGTCCTAACAGTCGAAGAAATCACAGCACCTTCATGGGCCCAGCCCATCCTCAACTTCCTGGTAAACAAAGAGCTGCCGACTGATGAGATCTTGGTCAGGCAAGTGCAACGCCGGGCAGTAGCATACACTATAGTCAACAGAGAGCTGGTGAGGCGCAGTGTGACCAGTGTCTACAGCGCTGCGTCGAGCCGGAGCAAGGCCAAGCAATCCTCAAAGACATCCATCAGGGCGAATGTGGCCACCATGCGGCTTCAGGAGCACTTGTCGCCAAGGCTTTTTGCCATGGTTTTTTCTGGCCAACTGCCCTGGAGGACGCCAAAAGCTTGGTCCAGAAATGCAAAGGGTGCCAGAAGTTTAGTACAAAGTCTCATCAGCCATCTTCTGCACTCAAGACAATTCCCATAGCCTGGCCCTTTGCCGTCTGGGGCCTAGATATGGTAGGACCATTCAAGACGGCAAGAGGTGGCTTGACTCATCTACTTCTCGCGGTGGACAAGTTCACCAAGTGGATAGAAGCAAAACCAATCAAGAAGTTGAATGGTCCGACTGTTGTGTCCTTCATCTCCGACATCACCATCCGGTACAACATACCACATAGCATCATCACCGACAATGGCACAAACTTCGCCAAAGGTGCCTTGGCCCGTTTTTGTGCGACGCAGGGCATCCGACTGGACCTAGCGTCCGTTGCTCATCTGCAGTCAAATGGCTAGGTGGAGTGAGCAAACGGCCTTATTTTGTCCGGCATCAAGCCCTGACTGGTCGAGACTTTGGAACGGTCAGTCGGCTACTGGCTCGATGAGCTGCCGGCCGTCCTCTGGAGTCTGCGCACAACTCCGAACAAGTCAACTGGCTTCACGCCTTTCTTCCTCGTCTACGGTGCCGAAGCCGTCATCCCACCGGACATAGAATTTGACTCCCCTCGAGTCACCATGTACGAAGAGGAGGCAGAAGAAGCACGTCAAGACAGCGTCGATCTGCTGGAAGAGGGCCGACTGTTGGCACTCAGCCGGTCCAGGATCTACCAGCAGAGCCTACGCCGATACTACAACCGGAAGGTCAAGCCGAGATCTTTCCAAGAAGGAGACCTTGTGCTCCGGCTGATCCAGCGAACAGCCGGCCAGCACAAGCTCTCAGCGCCTTGGTAAGGCCCCTTCATCATTAGCAAGGTGTTGGGAAACGACTCCTACTACCTGATCGACGCTCAGATGCCTCGAGCACGCAAGAGGGACGACTCCAACAAGGAGACGGAGCGGCCATGGAATGCAAATCTCCTTCAAAGATTTTACAGTTGATGCAGTATGTACCACGCTACCTTTTGTATTAAAGTACGAAGACTCCGGGTCCCCCGAGAAGAGCTCGAGGACTGCCCTCTTTTATCTATATGATAAGAATTATGCATGTGAGTATGTCATTTTCTTTATGCCGCTTGGCACCGGGTTAAACTAGACGGCCCGGGAACTTGCCGTCTGGTACTATGAAGTGCTTCTTGCAGTCGGACAAGTAATGTGTTGGTTCTTAATCTCCTGCCAGGAGCCGCAGCTCGCAGAGCGACTGTCTGGTGGGCAGGAGCATGGCAGGAAGGTGCCCACATGAAAAATGACTAAGGACACAAAGCACGTGCATAGTTTAAGCCGGTTTCCCGCCTTCTACGACCGACTGTTGAGCAGCCGGCCTGCCGGCTTCTACTTAGCTTGCTGGAATGTTCTAAAAACAACTAAGTACTTGCCTTCCCGGAAGTAGCTAAGTACTTGACCTAGCCACAGTCCGCAGAGCGGCTGTTCGGCTGGCAAGATGGCAACCAAGGGAAGGCAGCAAAGGAAAAGCCAAAGAGCAGCAAGCAAGAAACGATAGAACTCGGAATAATATTTACATAACAAAGGCCCTTGGCCGATCTTCAAAACACAAGTTTAAGATACACCCCGCGGGTGGGATTGTGCAAAATTAACAAATTCATCGAGACTGATAGACATGTGAAACAAAAGATAAACTAGCGGCCTAGGAAGCAACAGAAGGATTCGGTGGGTCGGAGGAATCGGCGGTGCCAGTTGGTGGAGCAGCCGGCTGGTTGGTCTCCGCTTGGTCGCCTCCAGTAGTAGCTGGCTCGGTTGGGCGTGGCTCGTTGGTTGAGGCGCGGTCGAGCTGGGGCTGGCCGCCCGCTCCGACTTCTGGCACCTCCTCTTCGCCTTCCTCCTTCGCCTCGCCCACTTCCTTGCCGCTGGATTCGATCATCTCCGCCGAGTCCTCGCTGTCTTCTGGGTTCAGCCTGAACCATTCCAGCGGCGCCTCGGTGCCATCCTCAACCCGTTCCGGGACGAAGACGCTGGTGTCAGTGTACTCGGCGATTGATGCTGTGCACTTGACGAGCTCACCTTCCACGACCGCCAGTTCCTCTTGAGCCTCCAGCCGGAACGTGGCTAGCTGGGCTAGACTCAGCCCAGGGTACCACGCCTTGACAAACTCCAAGGCCCGGCGCGCTCTGGCCCGGGCCGAGGAGCCCTTCCAGGCCTCAAGACGGCCGGCCGCCACCTCCAGCCAGTCGACAGTCCGACTGGGAGTGCGCGGTGTCAGATGTCGGGCCACAGGGTGGCAATCGCTTGGGCGCCGACGCACTGAAGCTGGCGTAGCATCCGATGGGCCGGCCGAAGACGGGCCTCGATGCTCAGGATCTGCTCGTTAAGGATCCGGGGGGCGTTGGCGGTGATCTGCACACCGTCCGCCCTCCGTCCTTCACGATCAGCTTCAATGGTCTGGTTGGCGGCGTCTGAGTGGCCAGGGAAGAAGTCTGCCAAAACAGAAAGCAAAAAGCCAAAGTTAAAGGTGAGAAGCCAGCTCAACAAACAAGCTGACAGCTCAAAGAAGGAAAAAGAGGGAAGCTTACCATCGACTATGTCCTCGATTGCGTGAAAGCCAGATGTTAGCATCGCCCCCTTGTCGGTCCAGGCGGATGTCACACCTGATGCTACTGCATCAGTGGACTGATTAGGGAGAGACAAGTAGTATGGGTTGGGCTGAGCCCATGGCTGACTGGGCCGTCTATGGTCAGCAGCGTGCGTGTGTGTTGGGTACTTAATCCCCTGTGTACTGGTGAGATAGGCAGGAATGAAGAGATAACTGATTCCCCATCCCCTTTTCGTCTCTCCCTCACCTACTGCTTCTTCCTCCTCTCACCCAAAATTCCCCTCCTACGGCTATCAATTCCTTGCTAGAGTTCAGGTCATTACAATTTGGTATCTCAGAGCCAGCAAATTCTTCCGCGAATTTTTTTTTCCGGAGCCGCCCCCATAATATCTTGGCCAGATCGGTAACATCCACCACATCAGGTGCGATTTTGCTTCGGTGAAATTGCTCGAAATCCTGTGTGGGGTTCGATCAGCTCGGAGCGGGTGCGACGGCGCCGTCCAAGCCTTCGGTGCAGACCCGGCAGATCATCGCCGCGATGTGGGAGAAAACAGCGAACCTCACGACCCTCATGGAGAAGCTGCTCTCCTGTTTCGATGATGAGAAGCTGGTGGCGAACAAACGTGCAGAGGAACAAGCTGCCTTCAACACACATGTCTCAACGGAGCTGCATAACCTATCCAAGCAGATCGGGCTTACCCAGGCCGAGGTTGACGACGTGCGCAAGGCCACTTCTCCCTCCGCCTCGTCAACGCCGTCCACGGCTTCCCAGGTCGTCGATCCCCTGTCGTCCGTGTTGGGCACCGCAACACCGCATCCAGGAGATCCTCCACTTGTGCAACCACACCTGCAAACTCCCTCTCCGGAGTCCTGTGCCGCGCCGCCGCCGAGTGCACTTTCGATTCCACAGGCCCTCAACGCCACCGCCCCCTTCGCGCGACTCACCAATGAAGGGCCACCTCTGTTGGCTCACCCAGACTCCGTTCACCACCAACAACCTCTGCTGCTGCTCCGTGAAGAGTCGTACACTAAGCCGCCCAAGCACAATTTCCCCCGTTTCGATGGCGAATTACCTCGGGTATGGCTCGATCGATGTCTCGCGTATTTCGAGCTCTATCAGGTGCCACAACACAGCTGGGTGGCGACGGCCGCGCTGTATGTTGACGGACATGCAACACTCTGGCTTCGGGCGTATCGGCAGCAACATGCCATGATCTCCTGGGAGATGTTTCGTCAGGCGATTGAAGAAGAATTTGGCCCAGAGGAGTTCGAATCGTTGATGCACAACTTACGACAGCTTTGACAGACGGGCAGTGTTACAGAGTACAGGCAACAGTTCAAAGTGTATATGTATAATTTGCTCACTTTGGACGCCTCTCTCAGCACCAAGTTCTTCGTCACTCAGTTTTTGCTGGGACTCAAGGATGAACTGCGTGCTGCTGTGCGCATTCAAGCTCCCAACAGTATCACGTGAGCAACGGTCTTCGCCCGCATCCAAGAGGAGGAGCTGGATCAGCAACTTCCACTCTATCGCATCACCAACCCAGGGCGCCCTCCTCCAACCGTGCCGGTGCCAGCTGCTCTAGGAAAACCACCACCTCCGGTGCCACCTGCAGTTCCTGCACCACGCGCGGCACCCGTGCCGCACCCAGCGTCGACTGATGATTTTGGTCGTGAACGGTAGCTTCGTGACTACCGCCGACAAGATGGCCTCTGTTTTCGCTATGGGGACAAGTACTCGAGAGAGCATCAGTGTTGGCGTACAGCACAATTACTTACCATTGAAGTCGGAGAACATGGCGAGGTCCTTTCCGATGAGGCAGTGCGAGCGCTGGAACTACTTGATGAACCAGCACTGCCAAACCCTACTTGTTGTCTCTTGTCCGCCCATGCTGTAGAGGGGACTGAAGCAGCGGATACGATCAGGCTAAGAGCAACTATCGGCAATCAGACCATGCTTCTGTTGGTAGATTCCGGCAGCACACATACGTTTGTCAACACTGCATTTGCTCAACCCATTGGCGCCGCCACCATGAGCATTTCTCCGATCACAGTGCGTGTTGCCAATGGGCAGCAACTGACATGCACAGAAGTGGTGCCCCCAGCTCAAGTGGCACACCCATGGTCATGAATTTTGCACAGATATGCGAGTCCTGGACTTGGGAGTGTATGATGCAGTCCTTGGGGTGGATTGGCTGGCGTGCCACAGCCCAATGCAGTGCGATTGGGGATTGAAAACAATGCGATTCACCAAGCAAGGAAACACGATTATGTTGACTGGCGTCAGAACTGGGGACCAACCGGCGATAATGGCCCTGGATGCAGCTTCTTTGTGGCAAATGCAGGAAGAGAATGAAATTTGGGGAGCTTCCCTACTAGAGATTCACTCCCAGCCACCTAATAGCAGTGGCGAACCTGTACCCCCAATAATTGAGCAAGTATTGACAGACTTCAGAGATGTCTTTGCAGAACCAACGGAGCTAACACCTCACCGACAGTATGATCATGCAATCAGTCTAGAACCAGGAGCAGCGCCCATCAACTCAAGACCATATCGTTATTCTCCCTTACAGAAGGATGAAATAGAACGGCAAGTCACCGAGATGTTGCGCACGGGATTGATCACACACAGTATGAGTCCCTTTGCGGCTCCGGTCCTCTTAGTGAAGAAAAAAGATGGAACATGGCGATTTTGTGTGGATTATCGGCATCTCAACATGATCACCATCAAGAACAAGTTTCCACTGCCCGTAATCGATGAATTGTTGGATGAGCTGGCCGGTGCAGCATTCTTCTCCAAGATTGATCTCCGTGCGGGATACCATCAAATCTGAATGCGGGAAGGAGATGAGGAGAAAACAGCTTTCAAGACTCACCATGGGCATTTTCAATTCAGAGTGATGCCATTTGGTGTCACAAACGGACCACCAACCTTCCAATGCCTCATGAAATCCGTCTTCTCGGGGACAAATCGTAAGTTTGTCATCACGTTTTTAGATGACATCCTTGTTTTCAGCCAAACCTTGCAGGATCATGTGGAGCACTTGCGTACGGTGTTTGGCATTCTTCGTCAAAATCAGTAGTATGCCAAGGAATCAAAGTGCTCCTTCGCCCAACCAAGCATCGAGTACCTCGGCCACATCATCTCAAGGGAGGGCGTAGCGACTGATGCAAGCAAGACCAGTGCAATGTGGGCGTGGCCAACACCAACCAATTCTACGGAACTCCGCGGGTTCCTTGGCCTGACAGGCTACTACCGCAAGTTTGTTCCTCGATATGGCATCCTTGCCAAGCCCCTTAGGCAGCTGCTCACCAAGAAAGGGTTCGAGCATCTCAAGACTGCGATGGTGAGCATGCCGGTATTGGCCTTACCAGATTTCTCCCGGCCGTTCTCCATTGAGAGAGACGCATGTGATACTGGCGTGGGGTCTGTTCTGGTCCAAGACGGCCACCCCATCGCTTACCTCAGCAAGGCCCTGGGTGTGCGCAACCAACGCCTATCAATTTATGAGAAGGAGTTCCTCGCAATCACCATGGCAGTCGACAAGTGGAGGGCGTACCTGCAACGAGGTCCTTTTGTGATAGTCACAGATCACAAGACCTTATGTAGTCTGGGGGATCAGCAGCTAGAAATGGAGCTCCAGCGAAAGGCATGTCAAAGATGGTCGGGCTCCAATTCTCATTCAAGTATAGGCATGACCCGGACAATGGCGCCGCGGATGCTCTTTCTCGCATTGGGCACCTTCTGTCCATTGACACACTTTCGATCTGCCAACCACAGTGGCTGCAAGAAGTAGCTAACTCCTATGAGACAGATACCAAGGCACAAGATTTGTGCAATGGCTCGCTATCACCAGCCCGGATGAGCAAGGTTATGAACTGAGGCAAGGGGTCATCCGCCTGCACAACAAACTGTGGATAGGAGCAAACACTGCGCTCCAAACAAAGTTGATCAGTGCGTTTCACGCGAGTGCTGTGGGCGGGCATTCTGGAGTGATGGCTACTTACTAGCGAGTCAAGAAACACTTCACCTGGCGAGGCCTCAAACCAGCGGTGGAGGATTTTGTTCGTCAATGCTCAGTATGTCAGCATGCCAAACATGAGCACATCAAGTCCCTAGGCCTGCTTCAACCCCTACCAATACCCACCGAGCCATGGCAAGACCTCACCATGGATTTTATCAAGGGCCTGCCAACGTCCGAGGGCTATGAAGTGATCATGGTTGTCGTCGACCGCTTCACCAAGTATGCTCATTTTGTACCCCTTCGTCACCCGTTCACAGCAGCCTCCATGGCCCGCGCCTTCTGGGATAACATTATCAAACTGCACGAAGTTCCTCTGACCATCATCTCAGATCGTGACAAAATATTCACAAGCAACATGTGGCGTGCCCTGTTGGACGCGGCTGGCACCAAGCTCAGTTACTCAACTGCTTATCATCCTCAGACGGACGGACAAAGTGAATGGGTCAATCAACGTTTGGAAATGTACCTTCGGTGTGCTGTTCATGACACCCCAAAGCACTGGCGCAAGTGGCTTCCCATGGCAGAATTCTGGTACAATACTTCGCATCACTCGTCACTCAATACATCTCCGTTTCAAGCCCTGTATGGCAAAGAACCGAACCTGGGCGGCCTGCCATCGATTGGGGCACACCTGCCAGAGGAAGCAGGCGAAGAACTGGATTGGGTCAAGCACAATGATCGACTCCGCGCGCAGCTGGCGCATGCCCAGAACAGATGCAAGCAGAAGGCAGACAAGAATCGCACTAAGCGCTCTTTTGTCACGGGTGATCAGGTACTCCTCAAGCTCCAGCCATATGTCCAATCCATGGTGGCTAACCACCTATGCCCCAAGCTGGCGTACAAATTCTTCGATCCCTTCACCATCCAGCAACGTGTGGGCACCATGGCGTACAAACTGGCACTACCACCGGGAAGCCGCATCCACCCGGTGTTCCATGTCTCCCAGCTGAAGCCCTTCACGCCGGACTACACACCTGTCTTCGCCGAGCTGCCGCGTGCTCCTGACCTCTCTGCCGCACCTCTATAGCCGGTGGCAATCTTGGATCGACGCATGGTCAAGAAAGGGATCACATCCATCGTACAAGTCCGTGTCCAATGGTCGTCTCTATCACTAGACTCCGCTACATGGGACGACTACACAGTGCTGCGTCATCGGTACCCGACGGCTCCTTGCTGGGATGATGTTGCTTCCGCTCGAGGAGGGGAGCATGTCACACCTGATGCTACTGCATCAGTGGACTGATTAGGGAGAGACGAGTAGTATGGGTTGGGCCGAGCCCATGGCTGACTGGGCCGTCTGTGGCCAGCAGCGTGCGTGTGTGTTGGGTACTTAATCCCCTGTGTACTGGCGAGATAGGAAGGAATGAAGAGATAACTGATTCCCCATCCCCTTTTCGTCTCTCCCTCACCTACTGATTCTTCCTCCTCTCACCCAAAATTCCCCTCCTGCGGCTATCAATTCCTTGCTAGAGTTCAGGTCATTATAGCGGAGCGCTCGATCGCAAACTCAGCAAGGAGTCTGGTCTCCTTGTCCTCCGTCTCATCCTCGGCCTTCTTGAGGAGCTCCTTCTGTTCCACTAGTTGCGCGACAAGCTGGTCGCGCTCTTCAGCCAGCTTGCCGCAGTCCACCTCCTTGGCACGAAGCACGGCGTT